>NC_003074.8:17908306-18216724 GCF_000001735.4 Arabidopsis thaliana | reverse complement strand
TGTGTCTTGGACAGCTATGATTTCAGCTTATGGATTCAGCGGACGAGGCTGTGACGCAGTGGCATTGTTTTCGAAATTGCAAGATTCGGGTCTCGTCCCTGATTCAATTGCGTTTGTCACAACGCTTGCTGCTTGTAGCCATGCGGGGTTACTAGAAGAAGGTAGGAGTTGTTTCAAACTCATGACAGATCATTACAAGATCACTCCTAGGTTAGAGCATTTGGCTTGTATGGTGGATCTTCTTGGCCGAGCCGGGAAAGTGAAAGAAGCTTACAGATTTATACAAGATATGTCAATGGAACCAAACGAGAGAGTTTGGGGAGCATTATTAGGAGCTTGCAGGGTGCATTCTGATACAGACATCGGTCTACTAGCAGCTGATAAACTTTTCCAGTTAGCACCCGAGCAATCGGGTTACTACGTATTGCTTTCTAACATATACGCAAAGGCTGGAAGATGGGAAGAAGTGACTAACATCAGAAACATAATGAAGAGCAAAGGGTTAAAGAAGAATCCCGGAGCAAGCAATGTTGAGGTCAACAGAATAATTCATACATTCTTAGTAGGCGACAGGTCACACCCGCAATCCGATGAGATATACAGAGAGCTGGATGTTCTAGTAAAGAAAATGAAAGAGTTAGGTTATGTTCCTGATTCAGAGTCAGCGCTTCACGATGTGGAAGAGGAAGATAAAGAGACGCATTTAGCTGTTCACAGTGAGAAATTAGCCATTGTGTTTGCTCTGATGAACACTAAGGAGGAAGAAGAAGACAGTAATAATACCATAAGAATAACGAAGAATCTTAGGATATGTGGAGACTGTCATGTTGCAGCTAAGCTTATCTCACAGATAACTTCTCGAGAGATAATCATCAGAGACACTAATAGATTTCATGTGTTCCGGTTCGGTGTTTGCTCTTGTGGTGACTATTGGTGAACCAAAAATTAATAAATGTTAACTTTACAAAAACGCAGCGTTTTGGTGAAAGTGAAAGTTACACTTTTTAGACAATATCTAGTTGGGTTTCGACGAATGAGAATATGACACGTCATCACCGGTAAGGAAAATTCACCAAATAGATGATAGCCTAATCTGCAAATCTTTGTCCAGCTTCTGAGCTCAGAGATAGAGAGAGCGAGAGGTTAGAGATAACAGTAGTTTTACCGATGATTGAGTCGGTTATGGCCGTTCGTCTCTCCACCGGATTTTGCTCGTCGACGGCGTTACTCCGTAAGCTCTATTTATGTCTCTGTTCTTCAATTCTATCTTCATTGAGTTTTTGTTTTTCTTAAAGAGTCTTTGTTCATTCGTCTGAATCGTCTCATGCTAAATTTGTAGAGTATCGTACAGCACCGAGCTCGGAGGAGGGAGGAAACTGCTTCCATTATGCGTCCCGCCGCGTTTTTCAGCCTCAACGTATCCACCATATTGATGGGTAATGAAAAATTCACTTTGTTCCGTCATTAAATTGTAAAATAGTTTTGAGAGTTTTCGTTTCACCAGGAGGATAGATTCTAGTATTTGAGTGCTGAGTGTATAATACGAGTGCAATATGTTTCTTGTCAGCTGTGAATATTGAATTTAGTGTGAAGCGGATGTTCCTCGATTATATGATTATATGGAGATAGAGCACTAAGTTAGATGCTTCTTTAGTGAGCCGTGGAAACATTCAAAGATCGATTCTTTTGAAATTACAGATTCTGAATATTTTGGTTTTCTTTATATAATGTAAATCTCACATTCATATATGCACTTTTCTAGGAGTGGGTTTCTGAAGTACAACAGTGACTATATAACAAGAAAACACCTACGGAAGAATCGAACTCAAGCCACAGCTGAGTATGTAGATTCAGCTTCAGATCCAGAAAAGCAAACTGGCAAGTCAAGGTATCATCCTTCAGAAGAAATCAGAGCCTCTTTGCCACAGAATGATGGAGATTCCAGGCTTTCACCTGCAGAAACTACTAGAACCATCATTGAGGTGTTATATTGCGTCTTTCAATCAGCATAAGCTATCTTTTTGGTGAAAATATTGTTAGACCAATGCCTTATGTTACATGCTTGTTGTTGCAGTCACATGTTAGTGCATTTAGTAGTTTTGCTTGGTCCTATTATAGGTTGCTTCAACATTCATCTATCAATTTTCAGTAGTCCTCTAATCCTCTTCTGTAGAGAATAGTTTTTTTTTTTTTTTTTATCTTCTCAAAGTCTATGTAAGTCTGCATTACATATATTGCCTTTATGAATACATGTTCCTCCATTTTCAGTTTTCCTGTCATTATTTTTGTCCATGATCCGTTTTTGTGCATCTAACATTTCCCGTAGTGTGTCTTGTTCAGGTGAACAATAAAGGAACCCTGATGCTTACAGGTTCTATTGGTGATGGAGTTCATGAGAATATTCTCTGGCCAGATATACCTTATATAACAGATCAAAATGGAAGTAAGATAAAATTTAATTATCCTTAGTTCCATGTCATTGTTTAATCTACCTAACATCGTCACGATTAAAGCGAATCACCCTAATGCCTTGCAGATTTATACTTTCAAGTAAAGGAGGATGAGGACGTCATGCAGTCCGTTACTTCTGAAAATAATTATGTGGTATGTTGCACAAGACATTGATATCCTATTTACATTATTATATGTTCCAAGTGCTTCAAATCCAAGCTTTGTCTATGAGAGATCTGTTATTTTTTCTGTTGCAGTTGCTAAAGCATGTATCTTCTGACGGTTTATTTTAAATTGAAACGCACATCCATACATCAATATGAGCCTTCTAGCTTCAATATGTTTCTCTTGATTATAACTGACTATACTGATCTGTGTAGTTTTTATCCTCTATCTTATTCTGTACTAACCTTTAAGATGTTATGGATGCATTGCAGCAAGTTATAGTTGGTTTTGATACGATGGAGATGATCAAGGAAATGGAGCTGATGGGACTTTCTGATAGTGACTTTGAAACTGAAGATGATGAAAGTGGAGATGATGACAGTGAGGATACAGGAGAAGACGAAGATGAGGAGGTTTAACAAATTTTATTTCTTCTTTTATATTAAGTCACTAAGGAATTCTATGACAGGAATACTGTTGCCATGTCTTAGCATATTTCACTATTTATTCTTGACTTCAGGAATGGGTTGCTATTTTAGAGGATGAAGATGAAGACGATGATGATGATGATGATGATGATGAGGATGATGATGATTCTGATTCTGATGAATCGCTGGGAGACTGGGCAAATTTGGAAACAATGAGGAGTTGTCATCCCATGTTTTTTGCAAAGAGAATGACTGAGGTTGACTTTTAGAATTCATTAAAAAGAAAGTGTTTTGGTTCTTTATAAAAACGATATGCAAGATCATTTTCAAACCTGAGGCTAAAAGAGAATGACTGAGGTTAACTTTTAACACATTTGTTTGTTGTCAAATTTAGGTTGCTTCAAATGATCCTGTTGATTGGATGGATCAGCCGTCTGCTGGCCTTGCTATCCAGGGACTTTTGAGTCATATCTTAGTGGAAGATTATTCAGATATCCAAAAGAAACTTGCTGATAGCAATTCTACAACTAACGGAAACAAGGATGCAGAAAACTTAGTGGACAAGCTTGAAGACAATAGTAAGGCAGGTGGTGACGAATCTGAGATAGATTCATCACAGGATGAAAAAGCAAGAAATGTGGTGGCGTTTTACAAGCTGGAGATGATAAGAATTCAGCTTATCACAGCACAAGGGGATCAGGTTTGGAACATAGCCTCCATCTTTTCTGTGTAAATTTATTCATGTTCTTGCAAAACTCTCGTCTATCTAACCATTGTCGCATATCTGGAAAACTGTGTTACGCTTGCTCTTGCTTTGTTTCTTGATTGGCAAATCTCATGATTCTCGTTTTCAAGCTTCACTTCTTATGTAAACTCTTCTTTTTGTTGCAATCTTATGCTTACTAGTATCTTTTAAACTTTTGGGAACAGACTGAAGTTGAGGTGGAAGATGTCAGAAAAGCACAACCTGATGCTATTGCTCATGCATCAGCTGAAATCATAAGCCGTTTAGAAGAATCTGGTGATAAAATAACTGAAGCACTCAAATCTCTGTGTTGGAGACATAACAGTATTCAAGCAGAGGTAAATAGCTTCAACTTAACTCTAGAAGCTCTGGAATATAACAGGATATCTCTGTAGGTTTTGGCTGTGTACGAATAGATGATCGACGTCATTCCTTTTTGTTTGCAGGAAGTGAAGCTGATTGGGATAGATTCCCTAGGTTTTGACCTCAGGCTTTGCGCAGGAGCAAAGATTGAGTCATTGCGATTTGCATTCTCGACAAGGGTACATCCGTTCTTCCTTTCATGTTTTAAGATCTTGTTCCTGATCTATGATATTTTAAGAAACCGTGCTGACATAATAATTGATGGTATTAACATATCATGCCAATCAAAACTCTTGCAGGCAACATCAGAAGAAAACGCAGAGGGACAAATAAGAAAACTATTATTCCCGAAAACGAACCAGTCGACACAACCAAAACCAAAATGAACAAGTCAGAGGGAATGTTGACGCTGTAGTAATCTTCTGTGAAGCTGCAGAGAACAGTTCCATGAACCAAAATCCAAACAAGCAATGCATATGTTTCTGGAACAAATATGAACAAGTTCTTGGAGATCTAAGCAAAAGAGTAAGATCAGTGACTTCAAGCAATTTTTCAATTGATTTTTGAACGCTGTAATTTCGTGTTAAATATTGGTTTCAAGTTTGTGGGTTACTCTGCACAAATTGGGCATTGAAGTTCCAACCCATTATTGGTTTCAAGTTTGTGGGTTATCTTCTGTTTGAGTTAATGTTTTTTTCGTATAACTTACAAAGGAATTCTAACTATAACACAAATAACTGTTGTTTCTTTATGAATGAAAACGCATTCTTATAACATGCAAGTGTTAAGCAAAAGAGCTAATACAAACAAACAATCGAAACTCTGTGACAATTTCTTGTTTGAATGGAAGTCAATAAACCTTTCTTATTGCCATCGACTGTGACGCCTTCGAACAGCCCCTTCTGGATTAAGAGCTGACTCGTCAAACTTTTGTCTCTTTGCCTCTGGTTCCTCTGGTCGTGCAGTTTGCATCATCCCCATTGAAGCGTCTGCAGACTGACCATAACTATAAAGATAAGGAGGATACATACGCTGATATTCCAGTGGAAGCCGCATAAAGCATGCAAATCAAATCACAGCTTCTCAAATCGAAGACAGCGGAAAAAATCCACAAGAACGGTCTCCGTACAAGCATCATCAGAAGGCTTTACTACTCTAGAATACGCATCAACAACAACATTATATAAACCGAACACGCTATTTGTTGGCTCCATGAACTTAAACTGAGGTTTCATAACAACTTTCTTCATCAAATCTCAAAAAAAATGCATCCCGTAACACGCCACAAACAGAGCTGTGAACTTCATAATACCAAGCTCTTTGAGTGAGATCCCGCCACCAAATGCATAAGGAAAATTATAGCTACGTTTTAGACACTTCTCATGAGGAGCTGGAGCATTACGTTGGATTTGTGTTAGCTGGTTAATCATCATCGAAGGCCGTTCGGGTGGATCCATGATAGCAGAATAGTTGTCATCTGCCATGTGAGCAAAACAGTCAACTCCATACACAAAACCATGCAAATCAATCATAGCAGTTTCCACTCCCTCTTCCAGCTTAAACAGGTGAAGACGGTGGAAAAACCCCTCAAGCACGGTCGCCGTACAAGCATCAAACTTCTTCAGCTTTTTAGAAGGCTTTAACACTCTGGAATACGCAGCAGTAAACCCATTGTAAAAATCGGAACGGCTATCGGAAGGATTCAAGAACTGAAACAATGGGTTCATATACACTCTCTTCCATAAACCACACCAAAAATCAAACCCATATCGCACCGAAGACTGCGCTGTCAGCTTCATAACACCAAGCTCCTTGAGTGTAATCCCCTTTGCAGGGACTCTTAATGTTAGTCTTTTTAGAGTAGGAGACCTAAAAGAATCACCTACACTTTATATTCACTAGTAAGCTGAGATCCCAGTGGAAGCTGCAAAACCATATCAGGCTGTGTTTGTGCTACTCGGTTCATGATCATCACCGAAAGGCGTTCAGGTGGTGGCATGGCAGCAGAATAATCTTCATCAGCAATGTGAGAAAAACGGTCAACACCACTCACAAAAGCATGTTAATCGATCGCAGCAGTCTCTACTCCCTCCTCCAACAAAGTCAAACAAATCAACCATAACCGTATCCCTTCCCTCCTCCAGCTTCTCCAATCGAAGATGGTCGAAAATACGATCAAGAAAGGAGGGAGAACCCTTGGAATGTTTTAATACTCGTGAATACGAAGTAACAAGGGCATTAAAAAGACCGAAGTTGCTATTAGTTGGCTTCAAAAAGTCAAACTGCTCATGGCTCTTAACAATTATCGCCTTCAAATCCCGTTGAAACACCTTCCCATACCCCGCCACAAACTGCGCAATGAGCTTAATAATACAAATCTGCTTCTCCTTGAGTGAGAGACACCTAGTGGTGGCGTATATACACTTCTAGAAAAGGAGAGAACTAAAATAAATGTTCTCAAGTAAACGTCTTGAGAGTTTTATTCATTAATATATATGTATTCTTGTAGCCACATATTGGGTAAACAATTCTCACATAGAGCTAACAAAGTCAACGATATCCACCACATCATGGAGCAGAGAGTTGGAGTTCACAACTCTACAGTTCAATCTGATTTGTCCTTGAGTTCCTGTAGTTGGTGTAATGTTTCCCATCCTATTCATTGCCTCCACAAATGCATTGAAGAATGTTTGTGTGCCATCAGCATATGCTCTCACCAAGGGGATTGTGTCAGTGGCATTGGGGCTAGAGAACAACTCTTGGTCGCTCTGGATAAGACCTTTTCGCTCTTTGAGATTCACGTAGTATTTGTTGTCGAAAACCGTAGGCGTACGTAGATCAAAATCTACCAAGGCACTTCGATTGCCATTAAGGGGGCATAGTCCACGAAGAGTTTGGAGGTAAGTAGTGTTGAGTGTAGGGTCGGGTAAACCTGTGTTGCTGAAATTGTATAATCTGTCAAGAATAAACTGACATTGATTTTTACCAAATGTGTGACCACCTAAACAAAACAAATACCATAATTAGATTAGTAATAAACTATCGCTAATTGATATTGTATCAATGGTGTTTAATTTTCTTTTGTTAATTACCGGAGAGAGCAACGAGATCAGAAGGACGATCGAGACCAACATTTCTGAAGCTGGCTTTAAGTTGTGGAAGTGTAAAGAATGGAGCTGGAAGATTTGCATTAGCGAGTTCCAGGAATGCTTGTAAACTGTCTCTCCTTCCCAAAGGAACCCTCCAAGAAGGACCTCCTGCCTATAGTATAATAACCATTATATTACAATAATATTTTCTTGAGATTATTTTTAACATGTAAAGAGAAAAAGAGAGTCATGTAATATAAATTCATTGATTAGATATATATACACAAAGTAAATTTTTATATATCCACTATTTCTTGAGAAAAAAGTTGAATATTATTCTTTTGGGTTAATATGATATCAAAGCTAGTGATATGAGACCTAATTTTGTCAAATTTTCTTAACGGGACCACGCGCTTTTTTCAATTAATATTGAATACTTTTCATATTGAAAACAGTGTTTGTAAATGAATATGGGACAATGGAGCATACCAAAGTGACAGATTGTTGAGCTGCAATGGTGAGCATATCTGCGCATGAAACGGTTCTTGGGCATGCCCTCTCCACCGCAGCTTTCATTCTATCAATCACTGGAAATCCCCGAGCCGAATTTGCGTTTCCAAACGCATCTTTCTCTGTTCGAAATGATGTCGTGTTGTCTAACAAGATGGATGCGTCACAACCCTTTCAAAGTCCAAAAATTTATTTAACAAATCATTAGTCATGAATGTATTAAAAACTTTTTTGCCATTCACTAAAACCATTTGTTCCTCTGAAGCAAGTAATCAGTGAAGGTATATCTGTAAATATCTAAATTATAATGAAAACAAAGTGATAGAGAAACTCCTTTAACCAATTTTAACTCAATAGAAAATAAACCATACCGAAATAATATTTGTATACCGAAATACTTATATATAATCACATTAAAATATTTAAATTCATCAAAATTTTAATTGAATTATAAAAATTAATAATCATGATTTTAGAATTATTTTTTAAATATATATCCCTCAACCAAAAAAGAAAAATGATTGATGGATCTTAAATTTCTATCGTGTTTGGTACGGCACCATGCAATTCCTTAGACTGTAACACGGATACTTTATTTTCGTGAATCCGATTGCATAAATGTTTTGGCATCATCATTGTGTAAGAAATTAACAACTAACCAGTAACATCACTGTCGATGAGTAATATTAATTTTCAATATAGAAAAAGAAAAGCAGTTAACAACTAGTAACATCTAACTACGTGAAATTTAGTCTTTGAGCAAAAAGAGTATTAACTAAGACAATTGCGTGTGCTGAATCTGCTGATGACAAAATACACTTGTTATCACTTTTGTTTCCTACTTTTTACACTGCTTTACTAATATTTAAAAGATGGCCCTCAGTAATCCGCAACGCTATAGATATATAAAAAGTAATATCTTACATTAACAAAGCAGTCGTGGAAGTGAAGACGAAGGATGCTCGCAGCGATACGAGGGTCCGACCTTAACTCATTTACAATGGTTTCTCGTACGATGTTAGTGACATTAGGACATGACCTATCGTAGAAGGTAGGGGTGAGTTGAGCAGCGGACAAAGATGCATGAAGCATAAGACATCCCAATGTGATTAAGATTGTCCAAGTGGACGATGTTGAAGACGAAGAGAAATGCATTTTTGAAAGAGGAAAAACAAAACTAGTTGATTCTGTTTACCCGAGAAGATGAGGAAAGTCCATATCTTAGAGAATCCTTTTATAGGCAAAACGGGTCAAAGCTGGAGGCATTTTCTTTTTCTCAATTAAAGGCTTTTATCTAGAACAGCAAACGAATAGTTTCCTTTTGTCAATTATTTCAACTAACGATACATATAAATGAGGTATTATTCCACGCTATCTACATGGAAAGTAAAAAAAAAAAAAACTCAAATCTAAAATGTCAGTTTATCTATTGGTATAACCGTATAAGTTTTTTTTTTAACAACTATAACCGTATAAGTTATAATGTCTTTTTGACAATTGTTTAAAATTTATTTATACATATTTACTATCAAAAACTTAAGTATTCAATATAAATTGAAGAATAAGGGATGTATTTTTCGGATGTCAAAATTCGACCATAAAATATAACCAATATGAAAAATGCTTAAGATTAATATCTAGAGTATATTCAAAATGCATATCTTGTCTTTTTAATTATCACTTAAATCTTTCTCGCTCTTTACAACTAATGTGGAACGCTAACGGAAAACACAAATCAAGACTCGTCCAAATACGAATATTCTCTTACAAAGGAAAATTATTTTTTGACACTCCCATATATAAATTTTTTTAAAAAAGAAATAGAATTTCAACTCGTCTTCAATTTTGATAAAGAGAAATAAAAATTTCATAGATGCAAAATAATACAATTTTACAGCCAATTGTCTCTTTATTTCTGATAGTTTATATGAATTTATATAAATTGTCTGAAACAAAGATAATTGGTTATAAAATTGTAGTATATATATATATATATATATATCAGATTAAAATGACTTAAAAACGTAAGCGTGTCTATTTCTAGCGTAATAGACTCAGAATACCTTACAAAGTTTTAGCCTTTGGATGAATTTCGAAAAATATATAATAACTCAGAAAACTATTGCACTAAAACTTTAGTCAGAAGAAATCCATAATAATTGTAAGATAATAAACTAACTCCTCGACGACCTTTCAAAATCTCTTGGTCGTCTCCACTAAAAGACGAACAAATATCAACATCGCCAATAGCTTTTTTTTCCTTCCATTTTCTCTCTATCTCTCTTTATTTGAAAATGAGACCAGCCTCGTGTCCGCCACGTTATTCACCTATACTACTAAACGGTGCCCTCTTCCTTTGCTCAAGTTCCTCATGATCTCTTTGGATAAAGACATAAGAATTTAAAGTGGAGATTATATCATTCCACTAGAATTATTGGTTCTGACATTATGATGTAATGTTAGTATTTACAAAATGTAAAGTTTCATACACCAACTCTTATATAAAGAAAATAAAATAAAAAATTAAATATGTTTGTACAAGAATGCATGGAGATCTATAGACTATTTCTTTGTTCATATATATGTGAAAATTTTAGACTTTACGGGTTCACTTATTTATCGCCTTATCGGATTTAATTATAACCGGCATAAACGTTATCTTTTTGAGACTTCCGGTTAGGCTACTGCAGAAACTCCATAGCTAATAATGATATTTTGCTTCAAAAACATATTAATAACGAGATCGAATATGAACGGTGTCGTTTTCTGCTGACATGCCTGAGGCAATAATTGTCGTTGAAGATAAAAACAAAAGAAAGAAATATCAAACGAGATTTTAAGTATACACGTATATGACGTATAGCGACTTAATATCCTCACCGCATGCACGTCAACAAGATTAGTTGTCTAATCTATCTGAAATTTAACAATTCAACCACATGAAATTGTCCACATTTGGGCCCAATATGCTTCTGAAAAAATCTCTCAAGATCTCTGACTATTTTGTTTTGTGAAAATATGAAGAAAGAAAAACAAGAAAAAGGCCACGTGAGTTATCGTGAGAGGAGAGTAGCAGCAACACACAATCCTCAATTATAGAAGTGATCACGTCAAGATCTTCCGACCACAGATCCAACCAAAAGTAGACTTTAGCAGCCGTGGTACCAACCCTAGCCTTCAAGTCGTTTGCATCACCCATACTAATTTATTAATATCAAATGAAGTAATAAAATCTTAAGTCATTTGTCCAAAAAAAAAAAAAACAGATCGTAACGCAAAACACAATTGAAATAAAGAAATTAATTTGCGTTAACTTCTATCTTTGACATAAACCAGCATAATATAACTGCATATACAGTACATTCTTTTCTTTCATATAAACAAAATATAATGTCCTATTAAAAGATAACGTATAATAATATATCTCTATGTATGCATTAAAGATACAGCATATATTAAATGGATTTGAATCAAATAAACTCTATGTGATCATGTGACCGACGACAGCCAATTATTTTCATACAACGTAAAACCGAAAAGTTAGCTAGAATTCACTTGAACACGGAAAATTAAAGAAAGGCGAAAACACGTTTGATAAATGTGACCAAGGAAAGCCACTACTTTTACACATTCAACATAATTGAATGCAACGAAAAGTCCTAAAAAAGACACCAACTTTATATAAAATTCCACAAAAATACACGAAATATTTGAGAGCCCAAAAAAAGAATATACAGACAACACAATTTCTGTTTCAGATTCTGCACTAACAAATTGAATTCTACGGTAGTCAGATATGAATACCAATTCAAACAATGGAAACTAAACCAAGGTTATTATTGAAATTTTAAAAAGTATTTCTACAACACATATGTTACATATTTGCACCCTCAAAACTTAATGTTCTAGTATTTTTTTTTCCCCCGTTTTAAAGCTATACTAACATTGTCAAAGCCCAAGTCACACTCGTTATATATATAAATATTACAAGAAAAATAAAAAAAACAGAAGAATAGCTAGTGACCGATTTGTTTGTCAAGAAATGGTTGTATAGTAAATTTGCGACGTTATGTAATGAGAGTGTGAAGGTTTTCAGGATCATTACAACCAAAATGGTTGTCGGATCATGTGCATCGAAAACGGCTGTGACAATTTTGCGATATATAACGAGAGTGTGAGGTTGTTAGGATCATTACAATCTTGTCACTCATCACAAATGAGTGGCAAATAAGATAGTTGTCAAGCCTTCAGATGTTAGAATTGATTTAGTGTTATTTGATATCAAATCTTTCGAATATTGCTAATTCGTTGCTAATACATGCATGACGATATAAAATGATTCTGAGGTACATTCGCAAGGAACATTAGATTAAAAGCTTTTGTTGTTTGCCAATTATTTGGGTACCATTATCCTTAAGGAACTAAAAAAGATAGCAAGACTTCCTTTGAGGTTAATGTGAGATGGTTTTATAGGCATGGAGATATATATTTCTTTAGAGATATACATAGTTTGTACCTCTTGGATGTCTAAAGCATATATATGCCAGCCTAGAAAAATCTTGTCATGCTTATAAAACTACTCACATTAACCTAAAGGAAGCTTTACTATTTTTTTTTGGGCAAACAACAAAAGCTTCTAGCCCAATGTGACCATCCTTAGAAATTGTATGTTCTTCTTTTACCCTTCTTCAATCCATCTTTAGTTATGTAGTTAGGGGACTACATACACAAAATCCTCAGCAGAATACTCCATTACATTGGAGAAAACGTTTGTCTTTGTAACATTTTTTGAATGGTGATTCAAACTTGGGAATAAATGGGTCAAGTAACGTACTTGTCTAGACATCTGTTTAATTGGTTCAAGCTAAGTAACGTATTTGTCTGTTTTAGTTTCTATTTAATTAGGATTTTAATTTCAAATTATTATTGGACACAATTGTATCATAGGTTAATGGGTTTCAATTACGTTTTCTTTTCTATAAATAAATTCATATAAAGTTCACTTGTTTCACCTACAAAATGATTTTTGATGAACTTCCGTAGTATCCAGAACCAAATTCTTCTTTTCCCTATTAAAATTGTGCGCATGTTCCTTTTGACATGTTAGTCGTGAGTTTTTTTTTTTATGTTATGCATTTCTACCAAATACAATATTTGATCTAGATGTACTTAATTAGCTTCTTTGTTATAACTCGTACCAATACTCTTCTTCTCTCGCCTCTATATGCTCAAAAAATTTATATGGATTATTTGTTACACCATTGAGAATCCTTGTTTTATTCAAGTTCTCCAAAAGTTCATTCTTTGAACAGCTTAGGTTTTTTTCTTTTCAGCTACAAGTTTCTTTTTAAGCTTTGCTACATACATAATAAACTTTGTGATTATCATTTTTGAACACACATAGACTCTTCTAAATTCCAGCAAGCTCCATTTGTAACTTACGCGATTCATCTTTCTCATCAGTTAAGTATTTATGAAGCTTCCATATCTAAGTTTCTAGCCGCATCCTCTCCCCTCCAATGCTTGAGTTTCTCAACTGATCTTAATTTAATCTTCATAAAGGCCTCTCAGCTTGAAATTAGACCTCTTGATAACCCTATGAATCGCTTCTCGTTCCACCAGAATTATTGTGTGTTCGGAGAGACTCGCCAGGCTCATATTTGTCGCGTCCTTTTTTTACGTATCATAAATCAATGCAAGGCCACAAAGTTAGATACGTTTTATTCTTTATATATCTGACTATGTATCACGACAATCTTGAACCATATTCATATTTCAATTTTGCTAGATCACACATTCTTCTTTTATATACATCACTAGAGAAATGGAAACGTAGGACAAAATATTTTCAAATAACATAAACGTTTTATCTTGTCATATTTATTAGGATAAAACAGTCCAAAACCATAGAAGCTTAGACCGATTAACAAAACGCTATCAAAGGCCAATATAAAAAAAAAACAGAGAACTACTTGGATACTATAAACACCAATACAATCTGCTCCTGCTCAAGTAACAACTTGAGATCCCGCTTATTTATCTTAACATATAGTCTGGTCGCCAGATATTGAGTCAACTATTCTCACATAGAACTTACAAAGTCAACGATATCCACCACATCATGGAGTAGAGAGTTGGAGTTCACCACTCTACAATTCAACCTGATTTGTCCTTGAGTTCCTGTAGTTGGTGTAATATTTCCCATCCTATTCATTGCCTCCACGAATGCATTGAAGAATGTTTGTGTGCCATCAGCATATGCTCTCACCAAGGGGATTGTGTCAGTGGCATTGGGGCTAGAGAACAACTCTTGGTCGCTCTGGATAAGACCTTTTTGCTCTTTAAGATTCACATAGTATTTGTTGTCGAAAACCAAAGGCGTACGCAGATCGAAATCCACTAAGACGCTTTGATTACCATTGCGAGGACATTGACCACGAAGAGTTTGGAGGTAAGTAGTGTTGAGTGTAGGGTCAGGTAATCCAGTGTTGCTAAAGTTGTATAATCTGTCCATAATGAATCGACATTGATTTTTACCAAATGTGTGAGCCCCTAACAAAAGGAAGACCATAATTAGATCAACGATTAACTTGCTAAATTACAACTATATCAAACAAGGTTTCATTTCTTTTTAATAATTACCGGAGAGCGCAACAAGATCAGAAGGACGATCGAGGCCAACATTTTTGAAGTTGGCTTTAAGCTGTGGAAGTGTGAAGAATGGAGCTGGAAGATTTGCGTTAGCAAGATCTAGAAATGCTTGTAAGCTGTCTCTTCTCCCTAAAGGAACCTTCCAAGAAGGACCTCCTGCCTATAGTATAATAATTAACCATTATATTCAAAATAATAATTCTTTTCTTAGAAAATATTATTACCCTGAAACATGTTTTATAAATCTATTGATTATATACTCAAAACTCAAAGGTAATTTCCATGGTCTCTTTCTTGGATGAAAAGGAATTTTCTTCTATTTTGTTAACTAAAAAGGTACATAAATCATAGTGATGAGACCTTATTTTCTCAGTGATATTAAAATTATCAAAAAATATCAACGGGAGTGTTTTGAATGTTTTCCGATTAATTTTGAATACTTGTCTATTTTATTCTAAACATATATTGGGAGTTTGTGACATTCTAAAAGACATAAAATATACCAACAATTTTATTTTCGAACTTAGACTGTCATGTTTAACATGTACGTAAAGCGACTACTTGACATATTTATATCGAACAATGTGTGTAATGAATAAAAGAATATGGGACAATGGAGCATACCAAAGTGACAGATTGTTGAGCAGCAATGGTGAGCATATCTGCGCATGAAACGGTTCTTGGGCATGCCCTCTCCACCGCAGCTTTCATTCTATCAATCACTGGAAATCCTCGGGCTGAATTTGCATTTCCAAGTGCATCTTTCTCTGTTCGAAATGATGTCGTGTTGTCTAACAAGATCGAAGCATCACAACCCTTTCAAAAGTCCAAAATATTATTTAACAAATTATTAGTTAATGTCATCCATAGTTTACATCTTTACCAAAGGTAACAGTTTAACGTTGAACTTTTTTCATCCATTAAAACCATTTGTTCCTCTGAAGCAAGTAACTGAGTTAAGGAAAACAATGTAAGGAGGAATTAACTCTTCTAAGTTCTAACCCATTTTAATTCACTAAAATAAATTCAGTAAAAGAAAAATTTATATTACCAAAATATGGTGGAAATTTAATAAGTTCCATTATACTACTACGTGATTCCAAAACTAATTGATTCTTTGTCTGTTTGATTAATTTTGACGTGATGTTAAATTACTTTTTCCTTTAAAATTTGCATTCAGAATCCAAATTTTGAAACATAAAAGAAAAGCTAAAATGACATTAAATTGAAAGCAACTAAGAGTACACCTAAAACAATTGCTAATGCTGACAACAACTATAATCTTTTTTACACTGATTTAATCAATATTTAAAAGATGAAGAGATTAAGTACAGTAATTTCATAACGCTATAGATATATGAAAAGTGATATCTTACATTAACAAAGCAGTCATGGAAGTGAAGACGAAGGATGCTCCCGGCGATACGAGGGTCCGATCTTAGCTCGTTGACAATGGTATCTCTTACAATGTTGGTGACGGTAGGACATGAAGTGTCGTAAAAAGTAGGGGTAAGTTGAGCATCGGAGAAAGACGCACAAAGCATAAGACATCCCACTGTGATTAAAACTGTCCAAGTGAAAGAAGTAATAGAAGATGAAGAGAATTGCATTTTTCACAAGGACAATGAAAACTATTTAAATGGGTTTAACGGAGAAGATGAGTAAGGTCCATATCTTAAAGAATCCTTTTATAGGCAAAACGGGTCAAACGTGGAGGCCTTTTTTCTCAATTGATGGCTTTTCGCTAGAAGTATAATATCTATGAAAAATACTTGGGTTACCACCCTAGGGAACATTGTCGTTGAAAATAAATGAATATTATTACGTACATGTATAGTGTCCTTTATTTGTTTAGTTGCGATCTATGTTATAGTGACTTTTTCTTTTCTTTTTTCACAACGTTATAGCGACTTAAGATCCTCACCGCACATCAAAGAAGACTAGATGTCTAATCTATCTGAAATATACGATTCAAACCACATGAAGTTGTCTCCAATTGGGCCCAATTTGCTAGTGAAAATCTCTGTTTACTTTTGTGAAAATAGGGCAAAAACCAAGAAACGGGCCACGTGAGAGTTATTGTAGGAGAGTCGCAACAACAGGGTAATGCAACAGACCCTTTTTTTTTCTTCTTCTAAAAGTAGACTTTAGCAGCCATAAGATAATACCAGCTTTCGCCATCGAGTCACTCATAATAATATATTTGATTAACTATTTATCATCAAATGAATTCATAAAATCTTAGTTGTTTGTCAGTAAACAAAAAAAACTACAGATGGTAAAATGCAACCACAAACGAAATAATCAGCATGAGGACATATTCTGTTTTCATAGATAAATCATAAATGGAATCAAACCCAACTGAAGAGTATTATTAAAATAAAACGTGTGATATAAGAAAGACACATCTTAGATCAATTGGATGATCTTCTCATCTAGGATTTGAATCACACACAAACTCTACGTGATCATGTGAATCAGTGGCCAAGGCCCAAGGCATGCCATTTATTTTTGTATACAATGTAAAAACCGAAAACTTAGATAGAAAAAAAATGGAAACACGTGTGAGATATGTGACCATATAAGCTACTACTTTAACACAACATAATTCAGTGAGGATAAAAGTCCTAAAAACAGAATAACTTTACATAAAATTCAAGAAAAGTATACTAAATGTTTTAGACCCAAGAAAAAATTATTAGTATAGTCAACATTATTGTTCCAGAATATGCATTTACAAGTGGAATTCTAATTGGTCTAATATGTATACCCAATAAATTCAAACAATGGAAACCAAACCAAGCTTATTATTGAAAATAAAACAAACACATATTTATACAACACAAAAGAAACACAACCATAAATGTATTAATCTTCGTCATATTGAGGATTCGAAACAGACAAAAAAAAACGCACATTGTCACATAAGAAAACCGCTTATTTCCACACAACATAAAAGATTAAACGGAGAAACTAAAAAAAGAACTTGCATAGTCGTATAGTTCTGATCAAAAGAGATGTATTGTTAAGGAATTAAGAAACAACGTGATGTTTCATCAACTCAGGATGTGTGAAAATGTCAGTCTCTTTGTAGAAAACTTCTACGACCCTCGAGAGGTTTAGGAATCACATGACGATAGGGAAAGGAAAAGGAAAAGAGTGATCTCTCGTCATTAGTTCTTTGATTAATTAAGACTCTTCCTTGAATCAAATGCCATGATTTTGATCTCTTCTTAAGCTTTTTCCCCATGAAATACCATATTGCTTCATATAACAATCAATGGATGTTCCTACGTGCTTTCTCTTATGTTCAAAATGTATAAGATAGATACCAGATTTAATATTATATTTTGCACTAACGTTGTGACACAAAATGTATTTGTATGTAGGGTGTCAACTAAAGCTTAAGTTCTAAGGTCTGATATTATTCTCGAATCGTATTGTATCGCCCCAACCGCCCCTACCAGTGGGTCCCACAATTCTTACATTTCTAAATATACTTAATTTATTTTGTGGAAGTCCCCAAATCTTGCGTGCATAGTAACCCATGACCTCTTCTTGTGAGTGTGTGTACATGACAGTCATGAATGCGAGTTTTGATGGTACTTTGGCTGGAATACGGAGAATCAGCGAGTGATTTCCATTGCTTGCAAACTAGTTTGGAAGTGGTGATGATTCTTTGCGGTAATCTCGATATGATATTTGCTGATAGATCATCGGTTAAGAAAATCATCTCGTTTTTCTTCTCTGTCTCCATCATAATTGACCAGGTGTTTTTCTCTTTTCAAAGACTATCTTTAGTCTTCTTACTAATCAAGCTATAAGGAGTTGGCCAACTTTCAAAATCCAAGTTAAAAAGGTTAGCTTTTGGGTTTAGGCTAATCCAAAAGTGATTAATCGATCAAAGTGTAAAAAAAAGTCGTAAGCTTTAGAACGAATCTTGACAACCCTACCATCTCAAAATATCAAACAAAAATGGATCAAAATCTTGATACCAAGACAAACGGAAAACAAATCTTGAGACTTATTGCTTCCTTCCTCTTCCTTTCTTGGCAGGCTGTGTCTCCATCTGTTCTTTCCCGGTGACTTCTGAGAGATCGACTGCATTATACAACCAACATAAATAAACAAAGTAAGCTATAATACACCCAATGTTACACAGCACAAAAGGAGCTTTCCTTTTAAAGGTTGTGAGATGATGCACATTCAAGTTCCATTCTTTCAAGATTGGTAGGAGAAAAGCGATGTTTTGAGAAAATAATAGCCGGTGACGATGTGATACATTGTCTCATAATAGAAATAACCTCATAGCTCAATAAAACAAAGGAGGTTTTTTTCTCAAACACTAAGAGATAGATGATGCATGTTCTTTCTTTAAGTTAGATATGCAGAAAATGAAATTTTTACCATCAGGTCCTCTGGCCATGAGGGTGAAAAATATGTTATTCAGTTTCTCCATCTTCTTCGCTTCTTGTGCTTGGTCTGTCTTGAACTTGAGACACTAAGTTAAAGGAAAAGTAGAAATAAATCTATCATATATATACTTCACATAATAAGAATGGACAAGAATGAAAACAAGAAGACTACAACAAGGACATCTAGTTAACCACAGAAGTTGATACAATGATTTACATCAAAACTCAGCCCAGCTTAAAGAGTTCTAAAGTATCACACTTCAACCTCCACCAAGAACTATTGCTCTGAAGAGAGGACTAGATCTGCTTATCTAACACATCGCCATGCAAGACATGTTAAATTCATCAAGACGTACGAAAACATAACCTATTAGCAATCACATTGACCAAGCCAAAACAAAAGTAACCACATAACTACGACAAGGTACGATGAAAACTCAACTAAAAACCAATATCTCTAGTAATCAATCATCATGGAACCCTAAATTACATTCTCCAAACCAAGCATCATACCATCAAACCTCGACGAATCAGATATCAACTTCAATAGCAAATATTGAATTCCATACTATTATATAAGATAAACTCAAAAGAAGCAGTGATCATAGAGAAACTAGACACAGTCAAATTACCTCTTTGTTATCAGTAACCTTAAGAACCAACTTGCCGTCACAGTGTCTATACTTCATCACATACCGAGTCTGCACCACAACAATTGAAACATTAGATTGCGACCAACACGACTTGATTCAAATCAATTATCAAGGTTACCAAAATTCCCAGTACAAAAATCGAGGAACTATGTTCAATTACCATAAATCAATCCAAATATCTCAAAATCAACCGTAAATAGTGAAATCGAAAGAGGAGAGCAAAAAAATAGTTAACCTACAGATTCCGGATCAGCTCGAAAAAGCTGAACAGATCGATCAACGAATTCGTCCCACGATGCGATATAAACCATCTTGATTCAACTAGATTAGCGATTCGATTTGAGGCGATTGGATTCTATGAAATCTCCGGGAGACTCGACGGAGAAACAGAGAAGCAAAAAGACGGCTTTTTATTTGTGTTTTCAGAAGAAAGAAAAAAAATTTGAGTGATGATCAAACCGGAATAAACCGACTAAAACCGAACCGGTTCCTTAGTGTTAAGATTTCTAAAAAGAAAAACCCTAACCGTTCTTCTTCGAACTTCTGCAACTTTGTTTCTCCCAAATCTGTGAATCTCAAGTGTTCGTCTTCACCATCATGCTCTCTCGTTTATTCCTTAGACATTCGAATCTCCGTTTCGTAACCCTAGTTTCATCGAAATCAAATTCTCAGATCTTCTCTTCGTTTATTCGTCCGCTTTCGACTAACAGTAGCGGCGGCGGAGGAAATGGTGACGGGAATGGTCGTAATCGGAATGATGTTCCGTGGAGTTTCACTGGAGTAAACGATGATAAGTCTGGACCTTTCTCTTCCGATGATTCTTTTGGTTCTTCTGGAGTTGCAGGATCTGGTTTACCTGGTGGAGAGGGGAAATGGCCGGAGGAGCCTAAGAGATGGAATATAAAGGAGGAAGAGGAAAAAGTTGTGTTTGATACTGGTGGTGAAGTAGGTCAAGGGATTGAGACTAGTCGCGAGAGGAGGGGTAATGAATGGGAGGAGACTAAGAGATGGGATATGAAGGAGGGAGAGGAGAAAGTTGTGTTTGGTGGCGGAGGAGATGAGGTGGATGGGTTTGGAATCAGGGGAGAGGTGAAATCTAATGAATGGGATGTGTCAAAGCCATGGAATTTGAAAGAGGAAGAGGAGGGAGTTGTGTTTGATACTGGTGGTGAAGTGCCGTTTAGCTTTGAGAATAGCTTGGAAATGGCGGAGGAAGAGCGTGTGAAGAAGGAGTTGATTGAGAAGGAAGAGAAGGAGCTTCTTGAGGTTATCAAGGGTGAGACTTTTTTAATTTGTTTTGCTGATTCTTAAGTTTTGATCTTATATGCAATGCACCAGTAGTTTCGATATGTGTCTAGTTTTGGAATGCAGTGACAAATGGGTAGCAAATTTGATCTCATGACTTTCCTTGTTAAGGTTAGATTTGGATTTGAGGGTTAAGTCAAGTAGCAAAGGTTGTGTAATCAATCTATTTATAGGCATGCTTGCTGAGTGGAGGATATGATAGTTTTTGGAGTAAGCTCGGATGTTGAAGAGGAATAAGCATTTGGGTAGAAAGACTTGTGTTTGAAGTGGATAGTTTTGTGCTTACTGACGCTAAGGAACAGTTTAGTGCTTATGTGTTTTTGCTATTAACAATGTTCAGCACAATAAATTGAAGAATTTGTTATTTTGATCACATTGGTAATGGATTCTGCTGCTAGTAAAACAAGCGCTAGAAGTAGAGTAATTGATTTGAAACTTACTATTGCAGGTCCTGATCGAGCATTTGGAGACCTTATTGCTAAGTCAGGTATAACAGATGAAATGCTAGATAGTTTAATAGCCTTGAAAGATTTCCAAGGGGTCGAAGGATTACCTCCTCTGACTGAGATTGAAAACCTGCGTCGTGAGAAAAGTTCAAAGAAGTCATCAAGAGCTGAGATAGAACTCCAGATGCAAGAGGACATTGCCAAAGCACGGGTGAGACAAGTTGACGAAACAGGTAGAGCCTATGGAACTGGAAGAAGAAAATGTAGCATTGCACGTGTTTGGATTCAACCTGGGGAAGGAAAATTTCAAGTTAATGAAAAAGAATTTGATGTCTATTTCCCTATGCTTGATCATCGCGCTGCTCTTCTACGCCCACTTGCTGAAACCAAAACCTTGGGTCGTTGGGATATTAAGTGCACTGTTAAAGGCGGTGGTACTACAGGTAAAACCTCTCCACAATCACTTCGTTTTCTTCGACGATTAGTCCCAAAGTTCTCTATTTACACTAGCAAGTATGATTTATGCTTAAGCTAGAGGATTTGGTCATAAGTTAACAAATTAGATTGCCATCTCTTTACAAAAATCAACAATTATCCAAGCATTTCCTTCTAATCGTTGTTAACCATGTACTCAAATATTTGGTTTAAAGGTCAAGTCGGAGCTATTCAATTGGGTATCAGCAGGGCACTGCAAAACTGGGAACCAGATATGCGGACATCACTTCGAGCTGGTAAGCAAGATACTACAGGCATCTTAGCGTTATTAAATCTGTTTAGTCTTATTGATGTTCATTAGCAGAGATACAACTTATTGTCTGACCAACGTTGTCATTTGATAGCCGGTATGTGTGTTCATGTCTGTTGAATGGATTGGTCTTGATCTCGATCTTTTTCATCTTCGATATGTTTCAGCTGGTTTCTTGACAAGAGACTCTCGAGTTGTGGAAAGAAAGAAACCTGGAAAAGCCAAGGCAAGAAAGAGCTTCCAATGGGTCAAACGTTGAATCCGAAAATGCGTACTATATCTTCTCCTTTTTGTCTCTGTCATTTTCATTAGTTCGTCTACTTATCCCGGGTTTAGAAGAATCACCGGCAAATAACTTGTTCTTTTGGTTCAATCCCGTAGTTATCTTTTTGTACCAACACATTCTTCTCTTACGGCTCTACTCTTGGAAACTTGAGTTTCGTTGGTTTCTGAGTCGGACACATATTTTTGTATGTTTTTTTCCGGCAAATTGTCATGTTTCTTCAAAAGGTTCATTGATGTTTAAACATAATGATCAACTCCTTATATGGATTATATTATTAGGTGAATTTTGATTCTTTTGATCAAAATGTTAAGGAATGTCCAATTCTCATAGACTTTACAAGAGTTGGTTACATTTGCTATATACAAAAATATCTAATTGGATAAACTCTATTATACCATCCAAATATCTAATTACAAGAGTTTGTGTAAAGACTTTCCATAACAGAGCAATGGATAGATTTTGACGTTATGTTGATAAATTTTATTCACTTGAAGGTTCTATTTTGTGTTACGTGCAAGCATCTACTCATTGAATTTCTTCACTCCTACTACAAGTACTAACAAAATTATCAATTTCCCAACAAATCCATAGATATCCTTTCTCTAGCAATCGAAGTAACTATTTTAGTTTCATTAAAATAACATATCACTCTTAAGGACTATATAATAACAAATTACCTTCTTGTTGTTCTCAGTTTCTTCTCCCAATACCAAAAATATTTTGCTTCATCCAAGGTCTTGAAGATGGGTATAAAAGTTTCATCAAAGATCAAAAGAATTCTCGCATCCACAGGTTATATTCCTATTTTCATTTTTAAATACCGCTATTATTTTTATTTTTTCTACTGCAAATTTGCAAGAAAATTTGTAACCAAGAAAATAATAATTTTGAAACTTTCCTCGATTGGTACAGCTTCAGGTAGTTCAAATCCCAAAGATGGTGCTGACGTGGATGTCCGAGAGGAATATGCAAACGCCTTTCGTACGGAATCATACAATCACTTTTGGACACGTGTCGTACAGCTAAGCCGCAAAAAGTCCGCAGTGTCTTCTTCTTCTTCTTCTCCACCAATCGAATCATCCTCCACGTCAGCTCGTCTCATGTCTTATCGCCTATTCGCGCACAATCTTCTAGACCCGGATCTGAATACCATTACTCGGATACTAGATGTATCCCGGGTCGGGCGACACACCCGAACTCTTCTCTCTGATTACTTCTTGGAGACGGCAAACGCTTTCTTGCTTTGCACGCAATTACTAAAAAACATTCATCATCTTCGTTCTAAATACGAGTCTTTGAAACCAAAATTTCATTCGGAAAATCATAATTCATTGGCTTTAATAGACCAATTCACGGAGATATCAAAATGGTTCGACCCGTTTATCTCGTCGGGTTCTAGGATCCAGCTAATCAGATCCGGCTGTTTATACTTGCTAAAACGGCTAGAGTCGAGACGAGACAAGACACGAGCCAAACTTAAGCTTATCAACGGACTAACTCATAGCTCAGGGCTTCTCGTTTTGGCTCTAACCACTACATTGATTGTAACCATAGCCTCTCACGCTTTTGCTTTGTTTCTAGCCGCTCCGACTCTTTTAGCCTCTCAATTTAAACCAGCCGGTTTAAGGAATAAGTTAACAAAAACAGCGGCTCGGCTCGACGTTGCTGCCAAAGGTACTTACATTTTAAGCCGTGATTTGGACACGATAAGCAGACTAGTGACACGAATTAACGATGAAGTGAACCATGTTCGAGCCATGGCTGAGTTTTGGGTTGGTAGAGGGTCGGGTCGGGTTCGAGGCAGTGAAGAAGTTGCTCGAGAGTTGAAGAGATGTGAAGAAAGCTTTAGTGAAGAACTTGATGAGCTTGAAGAACATATTTACTTGTGTTTCATGACTATTAATCGGGCAAGGAATCTTCTTGTTAAAGAGATTTTGGATTCGGATGATCCACCTAATTGTTCATTCGCTCCCAAATCCAAAAAAAAATTGTAGTATTTCTTTGTTTCGTTTTTTTTCTCATGTCAATTTTTATTATTTCTTTTGTTTTTGTCTACTACGGTATGTATATATATTTCTTTTTACCCTCAATTATATAATTTTTAATTCCTAGAAATATTAGTGTCGGAACATTTTTATTTCTATTTGGATGATATTCGGATTCTATTAGTAGTCATAAAAATGCCAAATGCAAGAGTCTTTTATTTTTGGGCAAGCCAAATACAAGATAGTCTAAATTATGGAATTTTTAACATTTGTCAAAAGAAATCCCAAAATCCATTACATATGTCGGAAATGTAGGAAAACCGATTTTAACAAATATTTTAGACGACCTCTTTGTTTTGGGTAGGAGAGACTATTCATCAAAAAATGAACCAACCATAACATTTTTTTTTCCTATATCTTCTAATTAGGTAAATCGGTTGACTCATAAACCGAGTCAGCAACTCGTCCGAACCATAAAAAAACGATTCCAATTCGACGGAATCTCACGAGTTTCCACTTTTATATAAAGTCACTTTTGCAAATCGAACAAATGCTTATAGAAGAAAGTTATCAAATCTAGAGATAGAGAGAGTGAAGAGGGCGAAAAATATGGGAGAAATCGGTGGAGAAGAACTGGTCTTAGATGTGGATGAGACGATTTTCGTCGCGGTGGCGGAAGATGTGGAGAGAAGCAAAACCACGGTGTTATGGGCGGCGCGTAACTTTTCCGGCAAGAAGATTTGCTTGCTTTATGTTCATCGAACTGCTCGCGCTGCCTCCTGGAGTGAGATCTTCTTCTTCTCTTTCTCACTTTCTAAATTAGTTCTTTGTGTTGAATTGTGGTTTTTGGTGTATAGATCTGTTTATTGAATTGCAAAATTTAGAATAAAATCGAATTTTGTTTGTTTAGAATTTATTCTGAGAATTCTGGAATTTTTTAAAATTTCTGGGAGATATTGATTGTTTCTTTGATTGCTAGGAATATGTTGAGAAATGTGTAATTTTATTCTCTATATGAACTAGAGGAAGATAAGCCATTGAAAGTACTATAACATTTTCATGATCAGTCATTTAAGAGTTTGGAAGAAGTACACAAGGAGATGATGATGACTATAATTTAGTTATAATGTACATTGTATAAAACACTGTAACATATGTTGGTTTGCTTGGCCAATCTGTCTTAGAGCTTGGAAATTTTAATTTGTTTGTGGAAGCAGGACATTGTGATGACTTTAGCTGCTATGTATAGGGAAAAAAAATTATTGTCCATTGCCAAGGATGTTAAGACTTGTTTACCTGCAGCGCACAAGAAACTTGTTGGTGGTAGCTTTAAAAAGCATGATGTCAAGGTGATTGAGCGAGTTGAGAAACCCAAAGTGGATGAACTGATGAATTCTTATCTCCAACTTTTATCTGAAACTGAGGTATCAATTCTCTCTTTTTTCGTGTAAGGTTGTTATTGATTGTAATCTCACACAAACTATCAGTTAGCTGTTTTGGTGTTCAAGTTTAATTGAAGTAAGGCAACTCATTTTGAATATACCTGTGATCTTGGTGGATATAATTTTTGTTCATATAATGACATAACCTACATGGAAAAACCTTGTGCCGTGTGCACTCGTCATAAATGTAGAGCTTAGAAATCTTTAAATTATTAGGCATTCTTATTCAGGAATCGTTCATATGATAACCGGATTGACATAGTTCTTTTTAGATTCAAACAGATAAACTTTGCATTGCGGGGCAAAATATCGAGGAATGTATCGTAGAACTAATTGCTCGGCACAAAATTAAGTGGTTAGTAATGGGAGCTGCATCAGATAAGCATTACTCATGGTAAGATATGATTCTATATTTTATCTTATACTTTTCAAATGATTTGACCTCTGAAATTTAGATAAGCAACTTAAATATGTATTGCCAGGAAAATGACGGATCTAAAGTCCAAGAAAGCCATATTCGTTTGCAAAAAAGCTCCTGATTCCTGCCATATTTGGTTTCTCTGTAAAGGTTACCTTATCTTTACAAGGTACGTTCTTTTTCCTTTCACTGGGTTCAGAAAGAGTTGAATGAGATGTCTTTATCACCATCTTTCCAAAGCTAAACGATAAAGATATATCTGTAGAAACTTTGAAATAATATATATCATGTCATGGACTTTAGTTATCAGATTTAGTTAGTCTACCACCTTCACTTAAACTGCTTCTATTAATTGTTTTTGTTTTCTACTTCTATTCGTTTAACTAAAAGAAAAACACTCTAAAACAGGGCGTCAAATGACGATAGTAATAACAGACAAACAATGCCGCCCCTAGTACAGCTGGATTCAGATAACGAGACAAGGAAATCAGAAAAATTGGAATCTTCTTATATGAGGAGAAGATTAAGATATTGGCGCAGCCTCCTTGAACAAGGTAGCGGTTACCTTGGATTTTGAAAGGTCCCAGGCTCCCAGCATATCATTTCATTTGCCATCAGTTGTATCTGTCTTTGTGAGTAAATTTGTTACAGAATTGTGCAGATGGTGAGAAAGATACAGGTCAACTGGAGAGAGAAAAGGTAGAACCAAGAGCACCTCCTCTTTTTTCATCAGGTTCGAGTTCTTCCTTTGGAGAGCCGGTTGGTCCAGAGCCGGTTAGCCCAGAATTGGTTGACTCAGATACACTAAATACCTCAAATGTTGAGGTAGGAGGAGTTTGCTTCATCTTTACTTTTCTACTGATGATGCTGATTATACAGTAACTATTAGACGCATAAGAACGTCTGTTGCCTGAAAAGACTTTACTTTAGCAAATAATTACAGTTGATGGTTTGTTTTCAAGGTCTTGGTATAGAGATTTATAGAACATGACTTTGTGGAAACAATTTATGATAGTAATTTTGTCTGTGCAATATATTGAAAGATCTACTTAAAGTGAACATGGTACTGTATACTCTCCGTATGAGCAAGCATTTGATCCACCTGGTAATCAGTGATCCTGTCAAATTTCAGGAAAAAGAGCGTGAAGGGGATGTAGCGCGCAAAGTTCATAGGTATGATAAAGCCATGCATGATATTGGACAATCAGATAGAACGGTTTATGGGGAGGCTGGGAAAAAATGGGAAGAGGATGCCAGTACAACAGAGGCTTTATGCAAGGTAATACTCTTATTCGTTTCTCAGTTATTATAATTGCAAAATAGTTCTCAAAGTGATAGTCTTGGTCCATTTCTGCTAGTTGTAATCACTAATCAGTGCATCATGTTACCACATGAAAAAATAAGCTTTACATAAAAGAAATATTTCACTGGGGATTTGTAGATTGCTAGCATTAGGTACTGAACTTCTTCAGTTGATAGATCGATGTGTGTTTGTGGTTATACATTTTGCTGTCAAAGAGCTTTAGTTGAATACTTGATGCCTTTGCTGGAGAATCTTAAGCTGCTGCCTGCTGGCATGTCCAACTCGTTTCTCCCGGCTTGAATATTTTTTTTTGTCATGCCACAGGCTAAAGCTTTGGAAGGCTTATGCATTAAGGAGTCGAGCCAAAGAAAGAGATTGGAGGAATTGCTGGAAAAGGAAAAGCTTGAAGTAAAAATGGTAATAGAGCAAAACAATGGATTCATGAAAGAACTTCAGATGGTTCAGGGTCGGAATCTTAAGTTGGAGAGCCAGATGAGGAAACTACAAGACTTGGAAAAAGAACATGGTGAGAAATTTGATACAGCTATGGAGCTCTTGAAAAGTTTCAGACAGAAAAGGGATGAGATCCGGATCGATCACGAGAACGCAGTAAAGGAAGTGAACGCACTGAGAAGACTGGTTAAAGGAGAGACCGGAGAGTCTTCTGGGTCGGAAATGCTTGACTACTCTTTTATGGAAATCAATGAGGCTACTAACGAATTTGATCCATCTTGGAAACTTGGAGAAGGCAAATACGGAAGTGTCTATAAAGGGAATCTTCAACATCTTCAAGTTGCTGTAAAGATGTTACCCTCATATGGATCCTTGAATCACTTTGAGTTTGAGCGTCGGGTAAAGGATCTTATGTATATGGAAAAATAAAATTGAATATAGACATGTATACATGCTCGAGTTTGTTAACGAACAGGTTATGTGTTTTGGATTTCAGGTGGAGATTTTAAGCAGGGTAAGGCATCCAAATCTGGTAACACTGATGGGTGCTTGTCCAGAGTCTCGGTCTCTCATTTATCAATATATTCCTAACGGAAGCCTCGAAGACTGCTTTTCATCTGAAAACAACGTTCCTGCTCTTTCATGGGAATCTCGGATAAGGATTGCCTCTGAGATATGCTCTGCCCTTCTGTTTCTTCATTCAAACATTCCGTGCATCATTCATGGAAACCTAAAGCCGTCTAAGATTCTCCTGGATTCCAATCTCGTCACCAAAATCAACGACTACGGGATCTCTCAGCTGATCCCGATTGACGGATTAGACAAATCAGATCCTCATGTAGATCCACATTACTTCGTTTCAAGAGAAATGACGCTAGAATCAGATATATACGCGTTTGGGATCATTCTCCTGCAGCTTCTCACCAGAAGGCCTGTATCTGGCATACTGAGAGATGTCAAATGCGCTCTGGAGAACGATAACATCAGTGCGGTTCTGGATAATTCAGCAGGAGACTGGCCAGTCGCACGAGGTAAAAAGCTAGCTAATGTAGCCATCCGTTGCTGTAAGAAAAACCCGATGAATCGACCAGACTTAGCAGTGGTTCTACGGTTTATAGATCGAATGAAAGCACCAGAAGTTCCTTCATCAGAGACATCATCATACGCCAACCAAAACGTTCCACGCCGGCCTCCTTCTCATTACCTCTGCCCCATTTTCCAGGTGAGTTTCTATGCTTAAACAGAGTTTGATGATCATGATTAAAACAAAACTCAAAACATGTTTTGTTTGTTATCATCACAGGAAGTGATGAAAGATCCTCTGATAGCAGCAGACGGATTCACTTACGAAGCAGAAGCGATTAGAGAGTGGTTAGCGAATGGACACGATACGTCGCCAATGACAAACCTGAAAATGGAAGATTGCAACCTCATACCTAATCACGCTCTTCATCTAGCTATCCAAGATTGGCAAAACCAATGGTGATTTACTTTTGCCTTCTTTGAAAGACAACAATATTGCTATTTTTAACTCCCAATTATTTTAGATTGTCACTTTGTAAATTTACCCCTAAAGGTATGAAAAAATATATAAGCCTGACGTACATGTCACAGTAATTATTCGAAATGAAGCTTACTTAGTATCCATTTGTTTAAACATGTTTAAAGTTCTTACCAATCTTTCTCCTTTGTTATACACATAAATTCATAATTGCGTTATTTATACGTAATACGATGTCGTTCCTTTTGCCCGCCAAAAAAGTAAAGCGTTGAAGATATGTTTTACTCTTTTAACATTGTCAGTTGACTGTTAGGTAAATGGCAAATCAGAGTCATCAGACATTCTTTGCGTCCTCACCTATGGAGAATTTCATCAATCACCATCACATCATCATCACTTCTCATGGATGTTAAAGATACCGGAATCAACCGCTCGGATACTCCTATCTCCGATCAAGACCATGACTTTCGACAATGGAATCACTCTTCGTTAGACTCTAACTTTCTCAGTCTCCGAAGCCAGATATTCGAAGCGAGTTATCGGAGAACTGATTTGATAAGAGTGAACCATGAGTTGTTCCACGAGAGAGATGCACTTAGGCGAAGAAATAGTGAGCTTGAAGCTGGAATTTTGGAAGAGGTTATGATTAGAGAGGAAATGAAGAGAGATCTGGAAGTTTCTAAAGAAACTGTCAGTGAATTGGAAGGAGAGGCGAAGGAGAAAACCAAATTACTATCGGATATTGCGGATTATGTACGATCTATGGAAGATCGCTTGTCGAAATTAATCCGATGTTTAAACGAAGAGAATGTTCCAGAAGAGGAAAGAGGGAGAAAACTGGAAACAAAGGAATATAATTCCAAATCTATTTTGGAGTTAGTCAAGGAGGTTGTAACGAAGTTAGAGACGTTCCAGGAATCTACGAAGAAGAAGAAGATGGAGCTAAGTAGAAGTGTGGAGTTCTTGGAAGAGGAGAATAGAGATATCAATGTCTTGTTAAGAGCTGCTTTGTTTGAGAAACAAACTGCAGAGAAGCAATTGAAAGAGATGAATGATCAGAAGGGATTGGCTTTGCTGCAAATCGCAGGAAGAGGGTTGCAGAGAATAGGTTTTGGTTTTGGGTTAGGAGAATCAGTAGAGGAGAGCTCAGAGACGGGAAATATCGCGAATGAAGAAGAAGAGAATGGTGTGGTATGTTCATTACTTTATTCACATTCTTGTGATTCTGCGTTTTAGTATGATCAAACAAAGGTTTAACTATAATGGACTCTATGGCAAGAACAGGTTATAGCAATAGAGAAAACAATGAAGAAACTGCGGCAAGAGGTTTCTCAGCTGAAAATATCTTTGGAGGAATCAAGGTAAGCTTTTTTCTCAAACTCAATAGATAGCTACGCTTCGATTTTGGTAAATGCAATCTTCTTATTGTTTTGACAGGTTAGAAGAAGTGGGGTTGAGGAAAGTTACAGAGGAACAAGCTCAGAAATTAGCAGAGAACACGGTGTATATCAACAAGCTGCAAAATCAAGAGAAGTTTCTTGCTCAAAACGTAATGTATTTTTGGATCAATAGCTTCTGTCTTCCACTATATGTTTCTCAATTTTGTCACAAATCTCTTACTCGAGAGAGGCTTTTATACTGAACCAAAGGTCGAAGAGCTAGTGAAAGCAATAAGAGAAGCAGAATCAGAAGTAAGTAGATGGAGAGAAGCTTGTGAGCTAGAAGTTGAAGCAGGGCAGCGCGAAGTCGAAGTACGGGATCAGCTCGTAAGTTTCATTCACTATTCCAAACTAGAACACTTATTATCAAAACCAATACAAACAAACATAACTAACAAAAGGTATTGTTTACAATCAGATAGCGGTTCTAAAGTCAGAGGTTGAGAAGCTGAGATCAGCATTAGCCAGATCAGAAGGGAAACTAAAACTGAAAGAAGAATTGGCCAAAGCTGCAATGGTAGCAGAAGAAGCAGCTGAGAAATCGCTGCGATTGGCCGAGAGAAGAATAGCTCAACTTCTTAGCCGTATTGAACATCTCTACCGCCAATTGGAAGAAGCAGAGTCTACAGAACGCAGACGTGGAAAGTTCAGGTATGTTTGGTGTTGGCCGATGTGGCGTTTTCCTACCGCTGCTTCTACTGCTGCGACCGCTACTGGAAGTTCTTCATATACAAGCAACAGAGCATTGTTACGATATGATGCGTGATCTAGTACTGTTAGCACAAGAGTTGTGTACACTAAATATGACCATAGAAGCTGAAGCTCAATACTTATATTAAAATAGAAAATATATACATAAATGCTTGCGGAAAGAAAAAAATCATTATAAAAACACTAAGACTTTAGATTAAGGAACAAACATCAAAGAGCAAATTTAATATCTGTAGCCTTTATGTTGTTCTTGCTGTAGAAACTGTAGCGTGCTTAAGAAGTAATACGGTATTGTTCAGAAAATATAGTCCATTTTCCTCACAATGTAACCAAGATTTAGCATCCTATCGATAAGTAAAGTTGAAAATTTTACATTTCCCATTGGCCAACACTACATCATAGTAAAGTTCAAGACCTTACATGGATTCAAACACAAAGTGACATGGATTTGAAGCCCTGCCAGAACTAGCCAACTCGTTGAGCATCTCACGTCTATTTTCTATTATTTTGGGCATTACCGGTTCGATGGGTTTTGTGAGAAAGTTGCTTTCTTCAACCGTCTTGTGTTTCTTAGGATGTATGTGGCCACTTCTTTCTCATCTCTTCGTTGCCATTCGTATCCTATCCACATGAATGTCTCAAGATGCAACAACAAACATCCCGGTACACATTTTGGTTTACTCCATATTTGGTCGATCGGAATTCCTTTGTCGGATATAGAGAGCTGAAAACAATGCAATTTATGTAATATAGATCAACAAAGTACCTGAAAGTAAAACAAAAAAGGACATGAACGACTCAAAGCAACAATTTGCTAAGATGCCTTCTCAGTGCTCCAAACACAAACGCAGGCTATATCACACGAATCCGACTAAAAGCTTAGAGACGATTTTACGCCATAACGATGACGATTCAGCTTCTAATCGTTAGCAGGTCTGTTTTATTCTGGGTTCAAGACAAAACTGAATTTCAATAGGATGCTAAATCTTGGTTACATTATGAGGAAATGTAGGCTGTGGCGTGTTTACGAAGTAAGAACTAAAGAAGCTTGATTTATCGGCGTTTGTGGAAACACAGACGTTGTCGTTTTCATAAATTAGAAAGTCTCTTCGTCAGATCTCAGATGGGCCTCACGCTGTACAAGAAGCCTTCAACGTTACACGTTCTACTTAATCAAACGGTGTCGTTTTAGCGAAGCAGAAACTAGAAAGTGTTTTCTTCTTCTTCGGCGGCCAGACACAAGTCCACGAACAAAGACGACGGCGACGACAATGAAAGAAGAGAAGAAACAAGAAAACTTTACAGTGACAACAAAGAAGATAGCTTCATCGTGCGATGTGGAAGCGTTGAAGAAATGCTTAGAAGAAAACAAAGGAGATCATTCAAAGTGTAAGTCTCAGGTAGAAGCTTTTAGATCTTCTTGTGCTCTTCCTCAACCCAACAAGAAATAAACCCTAAAATTCGATTTGGAAGTTTATGAGAATTCCTCTGTAATAAAACTCAGACCAATGTGGTCTGTTGTATGATGATTGTAATGAACAACTGTTTTTTTTACACAATACAATATCATTCACATATATGGATTGAGTAGAGAACATGAATCTTGATCATTGAGGTAAATCTGATTTCTCGAATGTCAAGTTACCAGACTCGTCTCGTTCAAAGAGATGTTCGATTAGTTCGTCCCAACTAACTCTACGGTTTCGTCTTATCCTGTAAGTTGGTTTAACAGAAGATGATGATGATGATTCACCCACCATTGGTGCAATCGAGTCTGTGTCTTCTTCTTCTTCCTCTGTTTCTACTTCTTCTTCTTCGGTTTCGTCTTCTTGAGTTTTGTCGAATGTTCCGTACTCATAGGCCATTGACTCTGCGTGAGGTACATCTAACGTTACTGCTCGTCTTAACGCTGCTCTGTACTCCAAGTTGTGCTCTCTGGCTAATGATTCTTGCCTCTCCATCCTTTGCTTCTCCGGGATCTCCATTTTCTTCTCATTCTCCATCATTAGCTGTAGAGATCCGCAGAAGCAAATTAGTGTAATAGTTTACCGGTAAGGATTTAGCGTCTAGTGAGGTTGGTGAATACTTACGTTGAGAGCTCTCTGAGCTTCTCGTTCGATCCAGATGATGGCGTGGTCTGAAGTTGCGTTACAAGAAAGAACAATGTGTTCGAATCTTCCATCTACCGGCACTGCTGTCTTCACAACCGGAGGATATCTTCCTAATCTGCAAGAACCAATTACCAAAACGTCATCTTCACAACAGATTTAGCTCTATCACACGATGATCACAGAGCAAAACTATGATTTGTCTTCAATGTAATGGCACATAAGACATTTGATATTGCAAACTAAGTGAGATTGTGGGTTGCTTTAGAACCATGGTCCCTTAAGTAATATGTGTAAATCTATAGATTTGTGTGTTATGTACCTGCAAGGCTTTCTTTCGACGATGTGATACATGCGACCAGGAGCATAAAGCCGTCTAGGATCTTTGAGCATCTTTTGCTCTGGAACACATGTATCCTTCATGCACCTTATGCATAGCAAACATGGCAAACTGTCCACAGACAAAAAAACAAAACCCATTACAAATAAGCAGAGTTATGGAAGGTGTTCTACAAAACAAAGTGAACTAACCAAAGCTATGTATACTAACAGCTGTGAAATGTGCCATAAGAGCATTCAAAACATATAAAGGACAGATGTTTCGATTTTTTTCTACTATACTATACTTAGTAGACCGGAGAATGTCGTGTGTTATTGCTGAAAGTTTTGAAAATAACATACTCTGAACCCTCTGGATAGTATAACTGTCCAAAAACACAGATGATTCTTTGAGACATGTGTCACAGTGATTAGTGAGATAGCTTTACCAGAATACAGACTTGAATATGTCTTCTAGAGGTGTAGCTGTCCTAGGCAAGAAATCATCCTAAAGCAAACAGAAATAAACAAATACTTTAGATTCCACATATACAATAGCCAAAAACTTGTATCATAAAGTTAGACACACCTGAAGTATGACAGAGTTAATCACATCTGCATATCTAACAGCCAAATTCAACGACATACACCTCGCAGGCGCAATAGCGAAACACCTAACTCTCTTTCTATCAATATTCCCCAATCTTTCCGGATGTCGAACCACTAACAAAGCCAACATTGTAGCTACACCAGACCCAAGTGAATGTCCAGCAAAAGTCAGAGTATAACTCGGATACTTTTTCACCAACTCTTTCAAAACTTTACATTCCTCATCTAACACATAACCAGCAGACTTCACAAGCCCGTTGTGCACATAACCACCATCAAACTTCCTTTCACCAAGCTTATTATCCAAAAGCATTGCATAATCACTCTCCTTAGCCAAATTCAACCCCCGGATTGCAACAACTATATCTTGATGAACATGATCAAGATACAATATATAAGCTGGAGCACGACCCTGAGTGTCTTCATAAGTCTTCTTTAGAAGCAACCAATCAGGGTTAATCCCATATCCTTCTGGAGGCTCCCACAAAGGATTTCGAATATCATCCTCGTAAACAGCTAAAATATAACGACAAAACCGAGGAACCGGTTCGAATTCATCAGTTGTTGCAAGTCCCCAATCTTCACTGTCGTGACCAGCAGTATAAAGACAACGTTTATAACCCCAACGTGCACAACCAAGACAGTAAACACATTCTAAAAGAGGGCAACAACCACATAGAATCGACATGAACAGATACAGAGTTATAACAACACATTCATCATCATAGACCAATGAAGCAGCACACCTAACGATCAAAACATAAACTTTTAATGTTTAAACAAAGAAATTTCAAAACTTTAGTACACCCAACTGAAGAATCTTGAACTGAAGCTAAAACCAAAGAAAAAAAAGTCAACTTTGTGAATGGGAAACAATGTTAATGGAAATGAAATTGAAGATTGAAGTTCTAATTGCTACTTTATAGACAAAAACATGGGAAGAGGATTAGATCTCACTACTTATTCTATGTTCTCTTATGAATTTTGTTCTTCTCTTCTCTAAAGCTCAAATCAAGATCAATGATTTCGAGAAGGAACTGAAGAATTTGAGAGAAGATAAAGAAGAGAAGGGAAGTGTCTTCCCGTGGAAAACGGAAGAGGAAATGGAAATCATGCCATAGAAGGAAGATTCAAAACTCGCTGGACTCGTGTTAGCTTTGCTTTCTTTATTTGTGGCAGTGACTTTGGGGTTAAACTTGCAGTTGCAGAGCTACTTTGGAGCTTGCTGTGTTGTGTTGTGTGAAGAAGATAAAATATAAATAATACTATTTTCTTACAAAATTTTGGTTATTAATTTAAGAGTTAAATTTCGAGATAATTAGTGTTAATTTTTGTTTAATTTGTCCCAAGTTTCTAGATTTAGACTGAAAAAGTTCATCAACATTACACAATTACAATTAAAAATGAGAATTTGGTGGTTGTAGTAGTTGTGTAACTTGTTTAGTCAAAATAAATAGTGGTTGATTTTCATTAGTCATATTATTTTATTGAATAGATTCCATATACAGTAGAAATTCTATAAATTAATAATGTTGGGACCATGAAATTTTCTTAATTTATAGTGAAATTAATTTATTCTATAAATTAATAAATATTATTTTACAGGATAAATTAATATTTATTAATTTATAGAAATATTTAAGCAAAATATAACACTATCTTCTTTCGGAATAGAATAAATGTCAATAGCCTACTCGAATATCTAGGTGCAAATGAAGCATACTCAAAAATTCAGAGTTTTTCGAAGAAATTGTGATTTCTGTTTATAATGTTGGTGAAGAACTTGAAGACGATAATGTGAAACTTTCTTAAATATTGACACGTAAGGAAGCAATTATCGCGTCTAAAACTCTTCACAACTTTTGGATGCATATCAAAAAGACAACACCAAGAGTTTTTGATGCAATAAAGAAAATTAGAGATGAACTTCAGAAAGATTCAAACTTTAAGAAAAAACAAATATAACTAAAGTCATATTGTACTAGATTACCTTTAAAAGTATGTTTAAGATTAGTAATTATTGATTTATGATATTATTGAGACCATATTTTGACAAAGAGATTTCAAAAAAAATTATTATCTTATTATCTTATCGATTTTGGTTAATTTTTACATTGACCCGACTTGGAATCGACATAATTTATTAATTTATCGTGTTTATTAATTTACCGAATATTAATTTATAGAGTTTCTACTGTAACTGTTTGTAACTGTAAATTCTGAACATTAATGTAGATTTCAATCTAAATTTTTATGTAGGAAAAAAAATTAAGGAAGTAGTTTTTTTCTTGACAAACAGAAAATCACAATGGCTTTTGAATAATTCTCAATTAATTTTCTTTGGCTGGTTCTAATTTAGTATTATATATTAAAAAGAAAATCATATATAGCAACTGTAAATTCATTTAAGTTAGGTTGGTAGCTGCTAATTCCATCTACTGGCTTTACTATTACCTAGAGGTCAAAAGAGTCATGGAAAGGAAAACAAGTTTATACGCCTTTGGGACCAATTGCAATTATTTTGTGATGTGTTTCCTATTACAGAACTTGCAAGTTCAGAATTTTCAAGCACTACAATAAATTATGCAATCAAATTCATTTAAGTAGCAAATTGCCAATTCAGCTTTTGTTAGAAAAAGCCTATGTGCAATCAATTCATATCATTTCTTCTAGAAAGTCCATACTATTCAAAACCTAAGTTCAGCTTTTGTTAGAAAAATATATATCTACAATAGTATAAGTTCAAAATGTAACCAAGATTTGGCATCCTATCGATTGATAAAGTTGAGAGTTTTACATTTCCCAATGGTCAACAAACCATATATAATATATATATGCTCGAGAGATTAAATAGATTCAAACACAAAATCACTTGGATTTGAAGCCCTGCCCAAACTAGCCAACTCGTTGAGGATCTCACGTCTCTTTTTAAAAACTTTGAGCTTTACCGGTTCGATGGGTTTTGTGGAGAAAGTTGCTTTCTTCAAACTTGTTGTGTTTCTTAGGATGTATCTCGCCACTTCTTTCTCATCTCTTCGTTGCCATTCGTATCCTGTCCACACGAATGTCTCAAGATGGAATAACAAACATTCCGGTACACATTTAGGCTGGATCCATTTTTGGCCTATCTGATTTCCTTTGGTAGAAGACATATTTAGCTGAGAACAGTGCAATTTATGTAATATTAGATCAACAAAGTACCTAAAAGTGAAGTTTTGGAAAAGACAAAAAAAGGTAGCTGACTAGTGAAATTGCTTACGTCGGTGAGCTTGAGGATTTGCAACTTAGGAGAAGCTTCAAGCATGAACGTAAGTAGATTCCACCACTTCCTTTTATCTGTATGTAGTTACAAAGATAAAAGCTGATGGAAGATGCTACCACTAGGATACTTGATCTGTGCATGAGGTAACATTAATCAGTACACAAAACATTTCTGGCTCAATTGCATAGAAAATATGTCGAAAAACTAAAATCTAAAAATTACCTCTAAGGGTGATAAGTGTATGGAAAGACGTTTGGCTGAAGTTAGAGATTCCAAAATGTTCTCATTTTCTATATCAGAAACGTCACTGACTTTTGCCTCGGCCAGTTCTGGCGCTTTCTCAATCAGACAAGAGTTAAGATACTTGAACCTTCTTATGTTCAAGTATTTCAAAGAAGGGGCATTTATCACATAGCAGCATCCATACCCAAATCCAGAATCCTCTATGGTTAATCTCTCTAATGATGGCACGGCGATAGTGAAAGTTTCCATACATTCTCTGTATCTATGTACTATCAAATCCCGAAGACTAGGACAACCACATAAAAGGTTGTAAACAGAGTCTTTGCCATAAAAATGTACTTTGTAAAGGTGGAGCTTTCTAAGGGACTTCAAACAAACCCGATAAGGAAAATATAAAAGAATGGAATGCTTGAGTGTTAAGGTCTCAAGTGTCTTATTATTATCATAGATGCACAAACCACTCGGAAATCTGGCTGCACATAACTGAGAAAAGTTACTGTAATAGTCCAGATCCAATACCAAATTACGCACATGGCGTGCAAACGCAATTCCAACCAATATTCCAAGATCTGAAGCATCAAGTTGATTACTAAATTCCAAATCCAAACTCTCTAGAAACGGAGCTTTATGTAACATAAAAAATCTGTAAACATCCTCTGAAAATGTTTGGTGATACTTAGAAACAAATTTGAGATTTTGCACCGTTTTCCAAACATGTCTCCAACGTTTAGACAAAACACTCGTGGCTACGACAGTTTTTGTCGGAAGTGAAGACATTATATGAACAAGCAAAGCTTCATGCAATTCACTGATTCTGTCCTCATTCTCAAAAAGCCTCAAACAATCACCACCGCTTTCGTTGTAAAATTAGAACGAAAGAAAAGGAGTTTTAAGGTTCAAAGATTTATTAGTGTTAGAGCTTACAGCTAAAATAAAACCATAGAAAGGGGTTCGAGAAAAAAAAGGACATAAACGAAAGAAAACAACGTACCATAGTTGTTCCATCGTCGTTAATAGAGCGAGTAAAAATCCTTCAGAGTATGCCTTCTCAGTGCTCCAAATGCCAACGCAAACGCATAAAAACACACTAAAAACTGTAGATATGGTGACGCCAAAACGTTAGCGAGACAGAAAACACTAAAAGAGTATCAACAGTGAGTTTTATTTTTTATTTGGGTTCGATATTAAACTGAAATCACAAGCCAGAAAGGAAAAAAAAAAAAAAAACAAGGAATGGGTTTATTTGGTCTCGACCCATGTGCCCAATATATATAAGTTGAGATTTTTATGAGTATTTATTATTGTAATATTTTAAATGATTTGAGTTTTAAATGATTATATATATGATGATTTTAGGTGAATTAAATGAAGTTTTTATTGATTTGTAAAATCATGAGATTTAGATTTAGGGTGTTATTGGTTTGTGATTTATATAAACTTTAAATATTAAGAAAAAACTTTTGTTATTCAATTAATATATTTTAAGACTCTTTTAAAGTTTGGTGTTATTAGTTTCTGATTTGAAAACAAATAATTTAAAATTTTCATAAATAGGGAATTATTGGATTTATACTTTAATAAAACTAAATCATTGAAAATTTGTATTATTCAACTAAATCAAAAGTATCTCAAATTGTTGATGATTTAAATTATTGTGTTATTATTATTCTTAATTTTAATATTTATTTTTAGAAACCCTTAGCGTCATAACAAAATTGTAACAATAAGAAAATATGAGATAATCTATATCGAAATTGTCTTACTTATAAAAATTATGAGAAAGAAAGAAAATATGAGATAATCTCCTCCAAAGAAAGAAACAATCTTATAAAAAAATTTAAGGAATATATACTAACCCAAGGCTGAAAAAGAATTAAGAAAAACATCCGACTAAATCATGTCTATATCCTACATGGCTTTTGTGATTTGGTTGCCCATATTACCCATTTCTAATATGTTCTCTCTCTCTTTTCCTTCTTCAAGCAAGCGATAAAGTCTCAAAAGCTTAGATATGATAACACCAAAACCGTGAAGACTCAGCTTCAAAACGTCAAAAATCCCTAAAAGAGTAATAACAAGGGGAATGGATTTGATAGTTAAACCCTAACACAACATCACAAGCCGAACAGAAAAAGGAGAATGGGTGTCTGTGGGCTCGACCCAGGTCCAATATATATATTTTTGGGTATTTATTATTTAATGTTCAAGTTTTTTTATTTATTTAATGTTCAAGTTTCTTTGTTTGTTTGAGTTCTTTAGATTTTTAGATTGTGTAAAAATGAATTTTCATCGGTTTAACAGTGATACGCAAGGATTATTGGGACTCAAAGTTAAAAGGGGTGTATTCAATCTAATATTTTAAGTAATTTGTGTAAAAAATTACAAATTATATGTTATTTAATCATGAATTTTAAAAACTCTAATGAAATACAGTAATTAAACTAATAATTTAAAAATCTACCTTAAAATTCACTGTTATTGAAAACAGTTTGTGGATTTGATTTTGAAAGATTTGAAAGGATTTGAAAATACTTCTTTAGTTAAAAACAATTTGTAGATTTGATTTTTTTTTAGCACCAACGAACTGTCGATCCACTGGTAAATTTCAAAAACATAAAATAAAATAATAAAAATTCAAATATCATAGTCTTAGATAGAATTTGAAAAGATTTTACAATAAATCATCAAAATCATATTAAAACTCACCCCTCCAAACTAGCCAACTCGTTGAGCATCTCATGACTCAAGTCACTTTTCCAACTTTTCGAGCTTTTCTATAATGTATATACTTCCTCTTCCTCAAAATGTAACCAAGATTTAGCATCCTATCACTAAGTAAAGTTGAGAGTTTTACACTGTCCAAATACCAAACATCATAGTAAAAAAAAGGTACAAGAGACTAGACAGATTCCAAAACTAATGCATTAGCAACAATTAGAGAATAGAGATCACAATCAAGCAGATGATCAGGAGAAGAAAGAAGACGAAAAGTGAAGTCGGGACAAAATGTGACCGATGGTTCAAAATCGAATCCCAATCCCAACATTATTCACAAACAGAAGAAGTCGTCCTCTAAATGGGCTTATTAACTCGGCCCTTTTTAAGTAAGGCTCAATCTCAAGCGGACAACATAATACTTAAGTAGCAATTGACATACCCAATCAATAACATCACCTTGTTGTGTTTGACTGTTTTCACTGTCTAGAAAGGCGTTACTATTCAAAACCTAAGTTCAACCTTTCCGGTTTGATCAACGAAGTGGATGGTGGACTAGTGGGTTTTGAAAGTGAAAACTCAAGTTTATTAGTTCAACTCCATATAGAAGAGGGGTGATTTACGCTTTAAACGCGATATTATCAACCAGAGCTCCAGAACTTCCAATATATAAGATTGCGCCATTGCATTTTAGATTAATGTCTATGAAATGCAGACCATCTTGCTTTTATCATTTTTGTGCTTTCTTAAGTAGATACTTTGGCTTATTCATGTTACACTCTTTTTTTCTCTGTATTTGGTGACAACTTCTATACAAAACAAGTTGTAAGTAAGCACAGTTTTCCTTAGCTATATTAATTACCACCAAACAAAACTTAGATTTTATCAATATATACATTTGTAACTCATACAATATATATACCAAAAACGAAATGAAGAAAAAATCTTAAGATAAAAGTCTACTAGATTTGTAAAAGTTGAAACGAAAGAGAATAAATATTATTCCCCTACAATTTAACTGGTTATGATCTTTTTCTTTTGTTCTAGCTTGTTTAGTCATTGTTAAGTCTACTCCTTGAATTGTCTTCTGAATCTCTTCCTCAAAATGTCACCAAATATTAGCATCCTATAAATAGGTAGAGCTGATAATTATACATTTTCCAATGGCCAAAACAACATAGTAAAATTTCAAGAGATTATATAGAATGGAACACAAGATGACATGAATCTGAAGCTCTGGCCACACTAGCCAACTCGTTGAGCATCTCACGTCTCTTTTCGAGATTTTCCAGATCAATGCGTTTTGTGGAGAAAGTTGCTTTCTTCAACAGTCTTGCGTTTTCTAGTATGTATGTGGCCACTTCTTTCTCATCTCCTCGTTGCCATTCGTATCCTGTCCACAAGAATTTCTCAAGATGGAACAACAAACATTCCGGTACACATTTTGGTGGATTCCAATTCTGTCCATCTAGACCTTTTTCGATACAAGATAGCTGAGAACAAGGCAATTTATGTAATACAAAATAAAAAAAGTACCTTAAAGTGGAGTTCTGGAAAGAAAGAAAAACAGAGTTGGCTAATAAACTTGCTTACCCCGGTGAGCTTGAGGATTTGCAATTTAGGAGAACTCTCAAGCATTCTCGAAAGCAGATTCCACCACTCTCTTTCTTTTGTAAGCACATCTAAATAAACTAGCTGATCGAAGACTTTACCGGTAGGAAATTTAATCTGTGCATGAGGCAGGCAACAATAGTACACAAGACAGTGTTAGTCCAACAGCAGAGATAACCTGCGGTGAAAATCTTCAAATTTTATAATTTACCTTTATTGGCGATTCTAAGGACAGACGTTTCACTGAAGTTAGAGATTCTAGAATGTTCTCATTAGCTATATGAGAAACGTCACTGATTTCTGCCTCCACCAGCTCTGGCGCATTCTCAATCAAACAAAAATCAAGCCCCTCGAACCCTACAATGTTCAAGTATTTCAAAGAAGGAGCATTTATCACATAGCCTCCCTTACCTCCTCCTATGCAAAAATCATATATGGTTAGTCTCTGTAATGATGGCACCACAATAGTAAAAGTCTCCACATCGACATTGCGTTCTCTATGCACGGACAAAACTTCAAGACTAGGGCAGCCGCATAAAAGGTTGCAAACAGATGCTTCGTCTTTGAAGTGTACTTCGTATAGGCGCAGCTCTCTAAGGGACTTCAAGCAAACCGGAGAAGGAAGGTCTAAAAGAATATAATCCTGGATTTCCAAAATGTCAAGTGTATCATTGAAGTTAAACAAAGCACTCCGAAATCTAGCCCTCTTATCACGCACATCACCGAAACTAACCAATACCAATTTACGAACATGACGTACATATGCAGTTGCAATCCACATTCCAATATTCAAACCATCAATTCCACGTGTGAAATTCAATTGCAAACTTTCTAGAACCGAAGCTTCATGTGAAGTCAAAGACCTGTAAAGATTCTCTGAAAATGTTTGGTGATACTTTGGATCAAACGTAAAATCAAACGTGAGATTTGGCACCATCTTCCAAAGAGATCTCCAACGTTTAGACAAAACACTCGTGGCTATGACATTTTCTGTTGGAATATCAGACAATATCTGTAGAAGCAAATCTTCAGGCAACTCACTGATTCGGTCCTCCTTCACGGCATCTCGAATACTCAAATTTAAACCATCAGTTTTTCTGTCAAAAATCAAAGGAAAAAATATATATAAGAAATTTAGGGTTGAAAAAATTAGGGTTGGATCTTTCAGCTAAAGAAAACATTAACGAAACAAAAGATATATACAATTGCTGTTCCATTGTTGTTAATAGAGATTTAAAAAAAAACTCTCTAGTCTCTAATAATCCTTCAGATTTAATGCCTTCCCAGTGCTATCGGCTATCGCAGTACGACTTCAGCTTCAAAAGTAATGACTTGTGTTATAAACCAAAGTGGAAACCCTAACAGAGTATCAAAACTAATGCATTAGCAACAACACTTAGACATCACACTCCAGCACGTGATCTGGTGAAAAAGAAGGACGACTATCGACGAGTGACTTTACGTATGAGAGACCGATGGCTTTTTAGGGTTGATTTAAAACCAAATCCAATCCAGCATATTCAGAAGCAGAGTAGTCTTTTCTCATGGGCTTACTACTTGGAATCTATATATACATTTTTGCAGCCATTTTTGGCTTTTAATTATTGATTTTTTTCGAACAATAAATTGATTAACAAACTAAAAATATTCCAATCTCATATGTCACGCACACAGTATTCAGCAACTATTTAAAACAAAAAAATGTTTGACAAACAAAAATATAATTGTAATCCCTTAAAATGAGCAAAACACACCTAAATACATTCTTTATCTATCCAATAAATCTTTTTTCTCCAAAATTTGAACTAGATTTTGGCAACTATTTAAAACAAATATTTGTTTGACAAACCAAAATACAATTGCAATCCCGTAAAAATTTATTTTAATTATATATTTAAATTAGCGGTGTACCGCGGGTTTTTTTTACAGGACGGATTTGACGAGACGGGTTTGGCAGGACGTTACTTAATAACAATTGTAAACTATACAATAAAAATAAATAGATTTAATTTGTAAACTTTTATATATACTAATTTAAAAAATAAATTGTCCCCGCGATATACCGCGGATTAAAATCTAGTTTTAAAGTAATGCTCAAACCCACAAAAAGCTTCTAGGACTTTGCTTAGTGGTTTAATTATGTCATCTGCAAAAATTGACAATATTTAATAAAACAATTTTTGTTTTTAACTTATTAAAATTTAATATTTAAATAACTAATTCAATATTTAAATAACTAATTCAATATTTAAAATTTACATCTAAATATTGTTATGCTTACATATATATTAACTTACATAATTTTAATACCAAAGCAGAGCAACTTGTATGTGTCTTAATATGTAAGTTCTTTTTTTTTTTAATCTGCTCTGTTCTTAACTGATATTCATTTGTAGTTTTTTTTTTTTGCTTCGTAGAGTTACGGATATACGTATTTTTTGGATGAAATCGAATTTGACCGTATTTTGCCATGACCTAAACTACTATATCTAGCAACTTGACCTTCCGAAATGCATCATTTTGCAGTAAAAGTAACGACAAAATTCATGTTCACTTGATAACAAAGTTGATTACTTGACTTAAAATTAAAAATATTAAAATTTTCAAAAAACAATTTTAGTCGTTAATCACTGAAACAAATAACCAAAAATTGTGAAACTCATCAACATTTTCTATAACAGACTTGCTTTCGTATAAAATCAATCCCTTAAAATTAGCATAAACGTATTTTGTTAACAATATTTTAAAACAAAGTTTTTTGTTTAAATAAATATTGTTCTTACTAAACGTTTGTTGTTTAAATAAATAGATCATGTATTTGAACTTATTTACAATGTCATGTTACTAACATTAATTATTTAAGAATAAAAATATTTAATTAAAGATTTAATTCTTCTAAATTCTTGCTTTTAGAGTTATTATATCATTACCTAAAATGCAAAAAATATTAATTTTTAAATATTATTATTTATATATTTAAACTTCATAAAACATTATTAATATTTAAATTTATAAAAAGTTTAATATATCAAAAATATTTAACATCATTATATAATATATAGAGTTTTAAAAAATCTCAAAAAAAAGTTGGTCATATTTTGTGATTCGAAATTTTAAAAATGAACATATATTAACCAATTGGCGAAAAATGTGTGGATACAACGTCCCGGAACGACTAAAATATTTTGACAATGATTCATAAACATATTATAAATAAGATCAACATTAATAAAATAAATAGTTTTTTTTGTGGACGGATTTGGCGGGACGGGTTTGGCAGGACGTTACTTAATAACAATTGTAAACTATAAAATAAAAATATTATATAATTAGATATAATTTACAAAGTTTTATATATATTAATTTTAAAAAATGAATTGTCTCCGCGGTGTACATCTGAAACTCATCAACATTTTCTATAACAGACTTGCTTTCGTCTATCCTAAAACTATGCAACTTTTGTCTTAAGTAAAACCTCTTATGATTCCAAAACATTTGAGAAAACCAATAAGAGATGTTATTTCTTCTCTTAACTGCTTATGCTCTATTCCTCTTGTTCTACCTTTTATTTTCTTTAAATTATCTTTAGAATCTCTTCCTCATACTGTAACCAAGATCCAGCATCCTATCGATAGGTAAAGTTGAGTTTTACACTTGCCAATTGCCAAACATTAGAATAAAAAAGTTCAATAGGTTACTCGGATTCGAACACGAGGTTACATGAATTTGAAGGGCTGGCCTGAGTAGCCAACTCGTTAAGCATCTCACGTCTCTTTCCCAACTTCTCGAGCTCTTCAGATCCGATGGGTTTTGTGGAGAGAGTTGCTTTCTTCAAGCATCTTGCATTCTTAAGGATGTATGTAGCCACTGCTTTCTCATCTTCTCGTTGCCACTCATATCTTGTCCACACAAATGTCTCAAGATGAAACAACAAACATTCAGGAACACATTTGGGTCGACTCCATTCCCAGCCCACCGAACAATCTTCTTTAGGAAACTGATATGGCTGAGAACAATGCAATTAAAATATTTGAAAGTAGAGCTCACTGGAAGAAAAACAAAATTTAGTTGACTAATGAAATGGCTTACATCGACGAGCTTAAGAATTTGTAATTTGGGAGAACTATCGAGCATGAACCAAAGTAGATTCCACCACTCATAGCTATATGCACGAAGCTCCAGCGATAAAAGCTGGTAGAAGATTTTACCAGTAGGATACTTTATCTGTGCATGAGGCAACACAGAACATTAATGTTAGCCCAATTACAGATAAACCCCGTGAAAATCTTAAATCTTAAGTTTACCTTGAAAGGTGCTAAGTGTAAGGAAAGACATTTGGCTGAAGTTAGAGAGTCCATAATGTTCTCATTGGCTATTTCAAAAACGGCACTAATTTTAGCCTCCACTAGCTCTGGCGCCTTCTCAATCAAACAAAACTCAAGACCATTAAACCCGTCGATGTTCAAGTATTTCAAAGAAGGAGCATTTATCACATAGCCTCCAACACCTTCTCCATAGTAATCATCATATATGGTTAGTCTCTGTAATGATGGCACCGCAATAGTATAACTCTCCACATCGGTCGTGCTATGTCTATGCACGACCAAATCTTCAAGACTAGGGCAGCCACATAAAAGGTTGCAAACGGATTCTTCGTCGTTAAATCTCACATGGTAGAGATACAGCTTTCTAAGAGACTTCAAACAAACCAGAGAAGGAAAATCTAAAAGAATGCAATACTTGAGTTCCAAGATTTCAAGTGTATCATTACAACTACACCAAGCACTCGGAAATCTTACAAAGCTTTCCTCCAGCAATGTAATTTTCAGTACAAATTTACGCATATGGCGGGAAAATGCAATTCCAATCAATATCCCAACATCCAAAGCATCATCCTTATCTTCAACTTTCAAATGCAAACTATCTAGAACAGGAGCTTTATGTGAAATCAAAGACCTGAAAACATTATCTGAAAACGTATAATGATAATGATACTTAGAATCAAACTTGAGATTTGGCACCAACTTCCAAAGAGATTTCCATTGTTTAGACAAAACACTAGTGGCAATCACAGTTTCTGTTGGAAGTGACGACAATATGAGCAGAAGCAACGCTTCAGGCAACTCACTGATCCTGTCCTCCTCATTCACTAAACCTCGATTTCTCAAACCTTCACCACCGATTTTGCTGTGAAAAAAAAAGTCAGAAGAAAACAATGAAAGGGATTCCGAGAAAAAACATAGACGAAACAAAGAAACATACCATTTTTGTTCCATTTTCGTTTAACAGAGACATCAATTTTGCTAAAAATCCTTGAGATTACTAACACTTCAACCTCAAATGCAAACGCAGCCGAACACACAGAATCCAGCTAGAGCTTAGATATGATAATGGTGACGAGATTCATCTTCAAAATTATATCCACTTGTGTTTGATTAGTAAAAGAATCACCTAGGCTAGATACAAAACCCTAACAGAATAAAAACAGTGATCAAATCCGAGCCGGATCGTTTTTTTCCAATGAAACCAAAATCCAAACCCAAGACATTTACAAGCCCAAAGAATAAAAATTGATTTTTTTTTTTTCGGCCCACCGGCCCAATAACGAATAGTTAAACTGAGTTTAGGTCTTCACTATTTAAAGCTCGTAAACCCTAGACTTGGATATACTTCAGTCTAGAGCCGCGCAAGAAGACGATTCTCTCTGTGAGTTTTCGCTCCTCTCTACTTGTCGTCTCTCTGATTATCTTCGTTGCTACTGTCTCGTTTTGTGTATAAGTAGGGTTCTTGCTTGTTTTCTCTCATCGTGTGTTCTGCTGCTAGCTCCTGTAGATTTTTCTAAGTTCCTTGTTTTGTTCATTTCGAGTTTTATTGATCTGATATAAATCGTCCGTTGATTTGTTATTTTGTTATGCTTTATTGATTTTGCAGAAAGTATCGTCCTTGGAATGAGTAATATTACACTTTCAGTGATGAAACTTTTCGTTTATTTGATTGGTTTTGATAACATCCTTACTGTATTACGACTGTTAATGTAATGTGCATACAAACTCTCGAAACTTTGATTCTTTAAGAGTTTGAGATTGTCACAAGTCTCACCTTTAGTATAGATTTAATAAGAGTGATCTTTGAAATACTTCAAGATTCGTATCTGTTTTACTCTATTTATGTTCTCTATATCTTTGAGATGGTCTTTTGTTTTTGAAGTTTGAGGTTTTATCATTTGATTTCCTTGAGCTGTTTAAAGTTTCATCATTTGATTTAAAGTGTGTCTGATTGATGTTTTTTGGCAGCTTGAGTTGAAGAAATGAAGCACAACAATGTTATCCCCAATGGTCACTTCAAAAAGCACTGGCAGAATTATGTCAAGACATGGTTCAACCAGCCTGCCAGGAAAACCAGAAGAAGAATTGGTTAGTAGTAGTAATGTCAACACTTCTGATATTGTCATGTTTCGTTTTAAGTTTACACTACAATCTCTTTGGGTCTTATTATGTTATGTTGTACACAGCGAGGCAAAAGAAGGCTGTGAAGATCTTCCCTCGTCCAACTTCTGGACCTCTCCGCCCTGTTGTGCATGGTCAGACTCTTAAGTACAACATGAAGGTCAGAACCGGTAAAGGATTCACTCTTGAAGAGCTCAAGGTTTGTAATTTCTATCTCTCTTTCATTTATTCATATAACTATCAAGTTTCATTTCTTGCTATATATCGATGGGATTGTTGGTTATGATTATTGAACTTAGTTGGTTGGATTATCTATTTGTTTACATATATAGCTATCGTGTTTCATTTCCTGCTGAACATTGTTGTGATTGTTGATTGAAATTGGCTGGATTTTTCTTTACTATCGGTATCATGTTTCATTTCTTGCTGAACATTGATCTGATTGTTTGATTAATATAGGCTGCTGGTATCCCAAAGAAGTTGGCGCCTACAATTGGTATTGCTGTTGACCATCGTCGCAAGAACCGATCTTTGGAGGGTCTTCAAACAAATGTCCAGAGGCTGAAAACCTACAAGACCAAGTTAGTCATTTTCCCGCGTCGTGCCCGCAAGGTCAAGGTAATCATTATAAACAATTGGTCTATGGTTCAGTTGTTTAATGAATTGTTGGATTTGGTACTGATTTCGTACTTGTTCTGTTTTCGTTTGTGTGTTAGGCTGGTGACTCTACACCAGAAGAGTTGGCTAATGCTACCCAAGTTCAAGGAGACTACTTGCCTATTGTACGTGAGAAGCCTACCATGGAACTCGTCAAGCTGACTTCAGAAATGAAGTCTTTCAAGGCTTTTGACAAGATACGCCTTGAGCGCACTAACAAGAGGCATGCCGGAGCTAGAGCCAAGAGAGCCGCAGAGGCTGAGAAAGAAGAGAAGAAGTGAGGTCGTTCTTCTTAGGTAGAAGAAACTTTTATCTTATCAACTTTTGGAACTGAATTTTGTGTATCAGACTGTCTTTTCTTTCATCAGTTTTTATCCTTAAATCTTTGATTTTGCTGCTACCTTGCTTCTCTTGATTTATGGAAAAGACCGTATCTCACATCTCTACTTGCTATAGTTTCCTCTTATTTCGTATGTTTTTTTCTCTATAGTCTAAAAATTTAAGCCTAAATTGACACAATCGAAAAGCATCTCTTTAACCTGCAAAATAGACATAGCAGTTCGTCTGCATTTGAGCAGTTCAACCCGTTATCATCTTCCAACCTTACGCTGTCTTTTGTAATCATGATTCCTTATGGTCACAATTGACGCTTCTGGTTGCTTCCTTTATAACTCTGCAATTTCAAACTTACTAGGGGTAGATTTAACTTCATGTTCATGGTTTGGAGTAATTCTTCCTTGTTGACTTGTGGGATTGGTGCAGCAACCTGAGTAAAGAAACCTTTGTATAGAAGATTGAACATATTGAAGGGGAGTAGCCAACTGCTATTTGCTCATAGTTGAGTGGAGGAGTATCAGGCAGGGGAGGTTGGGAAAGAGATGTCAGAATTCTGAGATTGAGAGTTCTCAACATGTCTATGATGTTTACATCAATATTATTTCATATCTTCCGGATTATTGAAAACCCATCGATCTCTCCTTTGGACAGATAGAAGAGAACACTTTTCCATGAACTGTCTGAAGCTGTTGCACTGAAGGATTGAGAGGTCAGGCAATCAGACTTAAACGACTCTTTTTTTTTTTTTTTTTTTTTTTTTTTTTTTTTTCAAACTCAGACTTGGACGACTATTAGGCTTCATTAGACTCTGTATCACCAAAACCCGATTTTGCAATTCATCCCAAAGCTCATCAGCCATAGACCATAGTAAAGGAAAAGAAGGTTTTCTGATAGAGATTAAGAGTTTGAAAACTTAATCTGAAGTATATAATAAACAACATTTCTCTCGAAACAGTATCAATTACCTTCAAAGTTACAACTTCTCATTATGTCAAAAAAAAAAAAAAAAATGCTAGAAGACAATGTGAACTAAATCGACCAAAAGAAATTAGTTTTTGAATGTATGAGTTTAAAAGTCATGAAAAAGCATAATGGCATCATCAAGTTTAAACATAGTGGAAGAGAGTAACAGCCTCTTGGCTTTGACCTTTTTCAGTCTCTCCTTTAATGGTCCTTCCAGTTTATCTAATGGCAACAACAGCAACTGCCACAAAAGCAATAACAGTTTTTTTAGTATCTGGACCATCTTGAAACACATTTGGGTTAATCGATTTGCAGTGTGACTAACCTCTTTTTCGGCTTCTAACTCATGGGCCAACCTAAGACTCAAGTTAAGGGACGCATGGTACATCTCATCCAACATTTGAGTTGTCACAATCAACTTGTTTACCTTCCACAACAGAAACGGTGTATACATACCCGGAGCTGTGACCGCCAATTTCTACAAAAATGAACAGAAGATAACAACAATGAATCTCGTAACAACCAATTCGTTTTACTTTTGATAATGATTTGGTTTCCAAACTGTGAATACCTGCATATGTAAGTATCCGTCTTTCCACATCTTTAAAAGGAATTGCGGTGTATCTTTCTTTTCAGTCAGCGCGGCATCAGCAATCTTACAGAGAGAAAAAAATGATGAAGTTAAGAAATCATTATGACTTAAGATGTTTCTATATGAATCATAAAGAACAGTCATTAACCTTATCGGTCTCAACAAAACGCCCTTCCTGTGATAAGTATCTGAACATTCTGAAAGCTTCTTTCCCATATCTTCTCATCACTACTGCCTCTATCTGGAAACATCTCAAAGATACCGTTTTTAGTTTCAGAAATATATCAAGAAAAGAAAAATATGAAACGCACCTCATCTTTCTGTGCTACGCTGATAATGGATTTATAATCTGCAAAACCAAATAACAAAATAATATTATTTTGAATACAAGAATCATTTGACTAGATTTTGAATGGAGTTACTATACCAACTATGTATGAATCATTCACTTCGTTCACAAATGCTGGTAGATAAGAAGACGTAGCACTCAATTGGTCAAGGCATGCTTCAACTCGCTCTTGTAACATAGTGCGACCTGCTTCTGTCTTAATAACTTCTTCATAAATGGAACCAACTGACATTGGAGCTGTTTCAAAGATTATAGCAAATTCAGTTAACAGAACTTCATAGGTGGACTTTTGGTGGAGAGTGCAAAATAATTCACACCAAATACAATTTTAACTTCAGCATATTATGATTATGTTAAGATATTGAATGAAAATGAGTGAGAAACTCAAATATTACCCGAATTGTCTGTTTTCACCTTCTTCTCTTGCGATCTTCCTACTTCTAACATTGCCCTCAAGACAATGGCACATCCTTCATCCCGGCGCTCTTTCACTATCTCCACACACGCCTTAAACAAAGAAACAAGTGGTTAATAGATTGGAACAGTAAGACATTCGGAAAGCAAAATTTGAAATGCCAATGAGCTTTTTTCCTCATCAAACAACCTCAAAAGAGAAACACGGATAACTAACCTTATGTCTAAGGCGGTGGATGAACTCCTCAAAATTAGGACGCCAAATTACTCCACTGCTCGAATCTGATGTGTCCACATCACGTTGTTTACGCTAAAATATTCGGTTCAATGAGAAACATCAACAAAGGTATTCAGAGCTACATCATTGAAAAATGTATGATTACAAGATTGGTTATGGTACGAATGTTGATACCTTCCCCTCAGTGATGTTGCTATTGTCATCTGCTAAAGATGAATTGGAATCTTCTTCGAATATAAGTGGAAACCTTATTGCGTCAACTGGAGTTGCTGCTTCAACAACTTGTTCCTCCAAGGTTTCTGGTTCTTTAAGAATCTACACCGTTCCAAGAGATTTATTAATATCGAACAGAATAGAAATAATATCAAAACTGAGAGTCATGTCTCTGCAATTTGTAGGTCTGATATATCAGACCATGTATAGGTATACCAAACACCAGAAAGAAATTATCAATTACCTTGGCAGCTTTAGCGCCTCTTCTCTTTGCCGGCTCTTTTTCTTTGTTTCCAAGAACAGGTTCGGGAGAAGGAATGCGCTCAACAAAACGGGCAGCAACCAATTTCTGAAGAGAATCTCTGATTGCTTCAGAACCTATCGTATTTCCTGAATCTGATCATGTATGAAGAAAACATATATAACAGCATGGAATCCATTCCGCTCGAAGCATTACTGTAATCAAAACGAGATACACAAAGGCCAAAAGCCAATGCCTACGATGACGAGTGTAAACTGTGGTAACATAACATAAGAGGTACATATGATATCACGACTCACCTCTATCTCTTTCAATAAACTGTCCCAAGGTAAGCCTACCGTTACTAAGTAAACCATCAAGAACTGCACCGCACTAAACATATAAATCAAACAAAAGTATAAGATTAGCATTAGAGTCTTGAAGCATAAACCAACTAATCAAAACACTGAACAGAGAGAAGAAGAAGCACGATTAAACCTTGGAGTCAAGTTCTTCGTTTACAATCCTCGAAAACTTGTTATACCTCACACGATGCAGAATGTTGTTAAACAACACAATATACTGTACAATAGCTTTGCTCTCAGAACCATCTACAAAGTAAAAAAAAAAAACATACAAAATTACTTTCATTGAGTTCTCTATTTCTGTGTGTTGCTACTAATCAAACAATATAGAGACTAACCAGGAGGTTCAATGGAGAAAGCTTGAACACAATTGTGCTGAATCAAGAGATAGAGAATATCTTTAACTTTGTTATGGTTGATATCTGATTCAGCTAAACGAGAGATGTCTCGTGAGGAAAGAGGTCCTTTACGTAGAAGACATTCACAAACTTTCTGCAACCAAAACCAAATTCGTTATACAGAGATTATAAATTCAACACAAGTCTCAGAAGGGTTTCTCAATTTACCGAGACGACGGAGCCGAATTGGACGGTGATGATATGGATGGCGTAGACAATGCCAAACTCAGACATAGACATGAGAATCAATCACCAGGAAGTCTCTCAATACTGATGAAGCAGCCTCTGCAGAGCTTGACGGAGTTATGGCCGATATAGAGATGTTTGCCAATCGATTGTAGCCTACTACTACTAAAAAGCGAAGCAATCGTAATCTAGCGACCCTAAAGTTTAATTTTTCCAGCGATCCACACGTTCGAATCCAAAATTTCGATAATCTAACATGAACCCACCAATATAAGTATAAGAAAACACCAACCCAGGGCTAGGGCTTTTGTTTTTTATAAGGACTCGGGCCGGCCTTAAATATTTAGCCCATTTTAACATCCCTAATTGTAGGTTATTAATTGTTGGCCTAGAGAAGTTTGGGCCTATCAGGCCCTAATAAATTGAATGTATGGTTTGACCCAAGAAAAAAAATTAGTGATGGAACGAAATGTACTTGAGAATTTTCAATGATTGGGCCAGATGACAATGCTCTACTTAAGAAGAACAAACACAAACCAAATTCTTCTATTGTATTTGTATGTGACGGCTTACATGAAGACCATGTTTTTACTTAGTTAGGAGAATGGAAAATGACTTTTTCAGCTTCATGAATATGACTTATATTTTAAAACACTGTCGTTTTCATCTATACGAGATTTTTGTATTTCTATTCATAATCATATACATAATTTTAATCTTTAACAAATAACAAGGTAAACTAAATCTTTGATTAGTAAATTCTACTCTGACTCTCTTCTAAGCTACGCATGTTTAGTGGTTTAAATTAGTTTCATTGTTGAATAATTATCCAAATCCACTATTGTTTAGTTAGATAGTGTGCATGTATCAAACCAAATAAAATAATATAATAATTTGTATGTATAGACAAAACAAAATTGATTACTTCAAAAAGATATATGTCTCATTATATTTAGTCTTCTACTTTTTTTCTATAAATAATATATTTATTCTTATCATTCAAAGTCATTTTTACCATTTCTTATTTTAATTTTACATTTTTACCTTGGTCAATTTAATTTATTAACAATCAAAATAAGGACGTTATCTTCTATTTATAATATAAAGTATAAACAACGTCAAGCATCTTCGAAACGTGATAATCCTAGTCAAAGACACATGTGCAAAGGCCCTAAAAGTGATTAAACACTCATAGGCTATTTTTTTAATGAAACTATTCTTTTGTTTGATAATACATACACAAACTATTTCAAATTCCTATGAAATAATTCATAAACCGTAAATTACTATCGCATGCTTGCCGAAAAAAAATATTTTCAAAAGTTAATTAACTAGCCGTTTCGGTTCAGTGTTTGTACCGGAATCGAAATTAAAAAAACCACCTCTTCAAAAACCGAAACGTCGGTCTAATCGTAAGGATATATATCAGCGACTCCCACCGTTAACAAAATAATTAAAAATGAAAACATTATGACCACACGATCAATAGAAAATCCGCTACGATGATAACACGTGGCATCATCTTTTAGCCATTTTTTGCTTCCACAGATACTGTAGTAATTGAATATAAATTTATAAATATCGCATTTGCTCTCTTCTCTGCTTTCACATTCTCTCCTTCCTCATCATCGTTACTCTCGTGTTTATCTCTCCGACGTAACCATGGATAGCGATACTCTCTCAGGATTATTGGAAAACGTCGCCAAAAAATTCCCCGATCGCCGAGCTCTCTCCGTTTCTGGAAAATTCAATCTCACTCACGCGCGTCTTCACGATCTAATCGAACGCGCCGCTTCACGCCTTGTCTCCGACGCTGGAATCAAACCCGGCGATGTCGTTGCTCTCACCTTCCCTAACACCGTCGAGGTATTTTAAGAGGTTTTCATATATTTCGATTTAAAAGCTTCGTTTCTGGTTTTGTTTTGCGTGCTGAAGAATCACATGGGAAGCAGAATTTATGAATATCTGTAAATCGCTTCTTAATTGAGAAATTTTGATTTCCGGATTCAGATGATTTTTTTGGATGAATTTGGTTTTGATTTTTTTTTTTTGTTTTCAGTTTGTTATAATGTTTTTAGCGGTGATAAGAGCTAGAGCCACGGCGGCGCCGTTGAACGCAGCGTACACGGCGGAGGAATTTGAGTTTTACCTCTCCGATTCAGATTCAAAGCTATTGTTAACCTCTAAAGAAGGAAACGCACCGGCTCAAGAAGCAGCTTCAAAGCTGAAAATCTCTCACGTCACCGCTACGCTGCTTGACGCTGGCTCGGACCTTGTACTATCCGTTGCGGATTCAGATTCCGTCGTTGACTCAGCGACGGAACTCGTTAATCACCCGGACGACGGTGCTCTCTTCCTCCACACTTCTGGCACTACGAGCCGTCCAAAGGGTGTACCGCTTACGCAGCTCAATCTAGCTTCATCCGTCAAGAACATTAAAGCTGTGTACAAGCTTACTGAGTCTGATTCTACGGTGATTGTTCTCCCTCTGTTCCATGTTCATGGATTGTTAGCTGGGTTGCTTAGCTCGCTTGGAGCTGGTGCTGCTGTAACTCTTCCAGCTGCTGGTAGATTCTCAGCAACAACATTTTGGCCAGATATGAAGAAGTATAACGCTACATGGTATACTGCTGTGCCGACCATTCATCAGATCATATTGGACCGCCACGCGAGCCACCCTGAGACGGAATATCCTAAACTCCGGTTCATCAGGAGTTGCAGTGCTTCTTTGGCTCCGGTAATGCTCTTGTTTCCAGTCAATTGTTGAGGCGTTTGTAATGCACAGTGTTTTGTAAAACGTTGGATTGCTTTGGCTTTCAATAACTTAATGACTTATTTTGTCTTGGTTTTTGTTAGGTGATATTGTCCAGGCTTGAGGAAGCGTTTGGAGCACCGGTGCTCGAGGCCTATGCAATGACAGAGGCAACACATTTGATGAGCTCAAACCCCTTACCAGAGGAAGGTCCACACAAGCCTGGGTCTGTTGGGAAACCGGTAGGTCAAGAAATGGCGATCCTTAATGAGAAAGGCGAGATCCAAGAGCCAAATAACAAAGGAGAGGTTTGTATAAGAGGTCCAAATGTGACCAAGGGTTACAAGAATAACCCAGAAGCCAACAAGGCAGGTTTCGAGTTTGGGTGGTTCCACACTGGTGATATCGGTTACTTTGATACCGATGGGTATTTGCATCTGGTGGGTCGGATCAAAGAGCTTATTAACCGTGGAGGTTAGTCTCATTTACTCTATTTTGATGGCTTTACTGTTTCACAAGAATACTAGTCTATGTCTAGCAGTTTATTTGTATAGTCTCGGTGGAGGCTACTTTGTGCAGTACTATGTTAGACTTGTCAAAGAAAACCCTCCAACAAATTAGAAATGAGACAAGACAAAGAAAGAGGCTACTTTGTGCAGTATCATGATCTTTTGTATGAATGAGTTAGATTTTCTATGTGTACTTAATTATAATCTATTTCAGGTGAGAAGATATCTCCAATTGAAGTGGATGCAGTACTCTTAACGCATCCTGACGTTTCTCAGGGTGTTGCATTCGGTGTTCCTGATGAGAAATATGGGGAAGAGGTAAACAAAACCTGTGCTTAAATTGTCTCTAATTTGAATTTATGAATTGGTCTCCCTTATCTACCATTATGTCCTGCAGAATCATCAAACATCATGTGAACTTACTTATCAATGAGCTGTTAATAACGCTGTGTTTCCCTGGTTTATTGGTTTATCAGATTAACTGTGCGGTGATTCCAAGAGAAGGAACTACTGTAACCGAAGAGGACATTAAAGCGTTTTGTAAGAAGAATTTGGCAGCTTTCAAGGTGCCAAAGAGAGTGTTCATCACTGATAACCTCCCCAAAACTGCCTCTGGTAAGATTCAGCGCCGTATCGTCGCACAACATTTCCTTGAGAAGCCCTGAAACACACAGAAAACACCATCTTGCTCGAAAATCATCGGTGATGAGTCCTAGTTTTCACTTTTCACGCAAATGGATATGCGTTCTCTATTATTGGTTCTTGGTTTAAAAGTTACTTTTTATATGTTTCATGGTGGTAAAGGTTATAGATTAAATCACAAAAGTGGAAATAAAAGTCGATAAGTGATTATTGAAGTACAACAATAAAGGAGAGTTTCTTTTTGTTGGTGTTGTCTCTGCGTCTTTTTGTTACTGATGCTCTTGATCTAATGGCCAATTTGACAACTAAAAGCGTACTGCCAAAACGGGTAAAGCCAAAGGACAAATATTACATTGTCACTTTTTAAAGCGTTTGGTTCGTTGAACAAACCGACCGTTTAGTGGGACAGGTAGACTTTCACTATGTCCCAAATTATGTTCCATTCCATGTTATAGCTAACTAATTCTGAACTTGAGCTCCAAATTTGAATTTTAAAGTTAACTTTTGTGATAGAAGAAAAAAAAAAAAAAAGTTAACTTTGTGATTTCAATATAGAACTCAATACGAGGATAAAACATTTACCATAAGGATTTTCCTAGATTCAGGCATAGTCATAGAGATATAAGATCAAACCGTACAAAACTTATTTACTTTTATTACCGATTAAAACTTTGTATCGTCGAATTCACTAGACAGAATGGATTAGTTAAAATTCTACCAAAAAAACGGAGAAGAAAATAAAGATCGCATGTTTTCTAATTTATACTACTCGATACAATTCTGACAAGTGCTTTTACTCTACACACCAAAACTTTATACGCCAATCTAATTTTACGAACCGGTCTTGTTCTGCTTCCTCCAGTACTTACTCTCCCACTGTTCGATTCTACTAGTCGTACTCTGTCTCCTTTTCAAAACTGAATAAAATGATGCCGGATCATACGGAGGCGGCATGGCGCAGGGACCTGTCTCAGCTGGGCGTTTTACGAGTGATTCCATCATAAACTTTCGTTCATTTCCATCCCTCGGGCATGCCATTGCCTCTGAGCAGAGCTCAGTGGAGTTCTGAGGGATCTCGGGTTTAAACCGGAGGAGTTTAGAGTATTGGATTAAGAGATGAAACATGTAATCGTACACATAGTCCATCTTGAGTTCTTGTTGCACAAACTCACTTGCCTTCTTACCTATGTCTTGTGCCTGGTAAGAGAAAAGAACGGTGAGAGGGTAACATTAGGAGTACTTATACCCGATTTTCAATCAAACATTCATGAAGTGCAACTAATGGTGTGAGGATTCACAACCTAATGTGTGTTAATTGAAATAAATGGACATGTGTATGTGTGTGTGTTGGTGTAGATATTATAAGATTATACCGAGTTTGAGAACCAGTTATTAACACAGCCCCAGAGTAATTCGATAACGTTTTAAGTAATATCATACCTTTCGCATATGCAAGTTGCCCCAATCAACAGCGAATTTGATGGAACGGCATTTGTCGTCCTCCTTGACAGGCCAGTAATGGTGACCTGGAAACATACCTCTTGTGAAGAAATCGTAGTAATGAGGTTTCACCATTAATGTCACCGAGTCACAAGCCAGAATGTACTTCTCACTCACCGACCACGCAGACCCTTCTATGTAAATCTTGTACCTGCATAAGGTATTTCTTAGAACTCCAAAAGTAAAGTAAGGGTCCCTCTAAAAGTTTTTGTGCTACTACTACTACCTGTGATGGCATTGGCTCGCCAAGTCTGACTGCTTGTAACCTTCCTTTGATTCCTTGACCCAGTCCTACAAAAACACACCAATATTAAGAACATAGAGAAGTACTAAATACATATTCACCAACACCACAACTCCAAAACTCCAAACTTTTGCACCATAGTACATCAACCATTAAGAACTAAACCAACAATATCAACTATAGATCCAACTCGTGTTGATTAGTACATACATCACTGTTAATGTTCTCCATTAAAAAGCTTTTAGATACAAATGTTCAGAGATCCAAGATGCCAAGACAAGACACACTAAAGTTGCTCAACCTTTCAAGTTAGCACAGCAGTCAGCACTAGAGTCTACATACCGTTTAAAAAAACTTCCTTTTACGTAATGCAGATGAGTATCAAGCAATGGGAATCGAATCCGAGACTCTCTAAACAAATTGAATCATAGAGCAAGAGCATAGAGTCAACTACCTGCTTGTACAAACGAGCTTTCCAGTCATACACCTCGGAGAGATTACATTTCATGAGATCAAGTCTCGTCTCAGCAACCGTTGGATTCCCTTTCCAGTAAGCATAAGGCTCTCTATCTATCCATTTAGTCCTCTGGTTTCCTTCTCTTAGTTCTTTCAACAGACTTTCCCATGGCTTTATATTCACCTCAGCCCTACAAAACCAATGCAATCCTCAACACTAACCTATTTGCATTTAACATTCTCTAAACAACTCTCACAGCTATATTCCTTAAGCTACCAAGTAAATTTACTATGGTCTGTGCGGTTTCATTTGTCAAATCTAAAACTTCAGTGGTGAAATTGCAAAACCCTATAAGTTATGGGTGCTTGAAGAAGAAGCAATTACCATCCCCAATAGGACCAATCGGGAAATACAATGTCGAGCGTCTCGTCGTTCGCGCAATAACGGAACAATGGCGGCGGTGGAGGTTGATCAACTCCGGCGAATTCAGCCGCCTTCACTACCGGCCAGTCAACGCAGTCAAACATGAGCTCGAGATCCGGAATCTTTCCCGGATATCTCCGTAGGAGCTGTACGAATCCCCAGATCGTGAACACATCTCTTGTCTGAAAAGCCTCACGAAATTTCTCGACGTAGATTCTCCCGTTGATAATCGCCAGGCGGAAAATCGCCGTCGCATTGGCTCGCTCCAAGGCTTCCCTCGTGATCCCGGTCTTCTCCCATGGCCGTAGATCCTCGTGAATCCATCGGAAGTAATCTGGGCACGTGGCGGATGGAGAACGGTCAGATTCTCCTTCTCCGGCGCTAGATCGGAAACTCGTCGGATAATTGTCCTTTGGGCAAGTTCCAGTGTCGTTGCCGGAGAAAGCAGCGCAGTTTAGCGTAAACTCTTTTGGTTTTTCCGTAATTAGCTTAGTCGACTGAGGGTATTCTGGGGATTGAGTGGTTTCTCTCTCAGTCACGGACACCGCTTCTTTCTCTATCAAAACCTATAGACGAAAACGAAGTCGTTTAGCAAAAACCGGTAGTTAGTTAATGACTAAAAACAATCACGTGATTATTAAAGCTCCCGTGTAGACACGTGTCAAGCGTAGGAAACTTGTTTGACAAAAAAGTAATGGTGACACGACAAATTAGGCGCGAACGAGTTTTAGCGCCACTAATACCGTATACGACGTGGCAAACGACAAACGGGACTGTCGTTTTGATGTAATTAGAAGAGAACACAAGAATCTATTTATAGTAAGATGTTCGTACGGAGGGATCGAGGAGGAGGCGCGTGGAGAGAAACGCGCCGAGGAGGAGGAAGAGAAAGATGGAGAAGAAGGCGTAGGATCGGTTAGAAGCACCGGTGCCGGTTTTGACGAGTGGAGACAAAATGGTGTCGAAATTACGAGAGTGCGTTGCAGAGGTATATGACGGCGAGTTCCTCATCATCTCTCCTTGCTGTTGCATGCCAATTTGATAATCAATGATCGTGAAACGAAAGATGAAGAAGAGAGATGTGAGAGAGAGAGAGAGAGAGAAAGAGAAAAGGAGAGCTTTTTGTGTGTGAGAAAAGGAAAGGACAGAGAATCATGTGAACCAGAATAGGAAAAGGTTTGGTTTATAACTAAAGTGTTTTAATGTTTGCAAGACTTTTGATGGGTGTGTCATGTTGTGTGTACCAGGAATAAATGTTTAAAGTTTCTAGGTGAAATGTGAGACACACAAGTGCAACTCTTCTAATTGTTTTTGTAAGTTATTCGGTAAATAACAAAGGAAAATAACAGAATCGTTACTATAAAATCCTGTTTTTTTATTGCTTTACACGATTTATAAGATTCGAAAAAGTTTAAGATATATTTGATAAGTAGTATTTTTGAAAAAAGTACTATAAAGGACATTTTCTATTAAAAAAAAACTTATAAATAAGATGAATTTTGGGAAAATAAAAGGCCTAGGACGACGCCAAGATCAAGGACTAAGCCCAAGCCCGAAATAGAGGTTTTTGTAATAAAGTTTTGAAATAAATTGCATTTTGAGGCAAAGATAGACAATCTATCGTAATTATCCGAACCAATCAAATAATTGACATAGGGACATCAGTAATCATGTATCTTCTTTTCCGGTTAGGTTCATGTTTAAATATCAGTTTTAAAAAGTGACAACAACTAACAAACCGAGCATTGATTTGGACCACAATAAAGCACACATGTGATTTAGAGAAAATGGACCCTTTTTGTTTATCCCTTTTTTTAAGTGATTAGTTCTACTATATCATATAGTTTCGACGATTTTGTTACGACATGACATTTGCATATATAGAGCTGTCTTGGTCGGAGTTCACTGTTCAATAAAGGGTTTAGGCTTTCGTGGTGCGGAAGCTTAATATATCACAATAATCATTTTTGTGTGAGAATATTCGTTACCAATTTCAAAGTTAATGGATCATTATAGGTCTCATATATTTAGGAATATGTACTCGTCATTTGAAAATATCATCGTCTTGATTCTTCTTAATCAAATGGAAACAGAATGATGAGGAAAAAGCAGCTAATACCAATTATGATGGATTAACAAATCTTTTTAGGAGTGTCCTCTTTGACATTTTTGAATTAAAGCTCATGCTTCAGAAAATATCCATGTCCCTACCTTAATCACAACTTCACATCAAAAATCTGACTATACGCTCTTGCTTTTACATTTTCACAATAATATTCACAAAAAAGTTGATTAATTTCATATAATACTACTATCAATGAAAGTCAAGTATCGAAATTCAAATTCTAAACCGAATCCTCATCATGTATCAAAAAAACCTTTAATGGTTATTCAAAAAGTTCATTGTATTATCGGAAAATTTAGTTACTCGAAACGATCTTTGATATATAATTTTCTTTATCAAATTATTTCATCATGATTCATGAATCATGCCTCCAAGAAATTGCATTTAATTTAATAAACCAAAAAGATAATGTAGTTTATAGGTTTCTCGATTTTTGTTATTTTCCTAAATGAGATTTCTCAATTATTTCATTACTAAAGTATATTAAAACATGATAAGATATTTGAACTAAAAAAGTGAAGGGTTCACGAAAGCTTTGCATAAATCCGTATTTTCATATTAGTTTGCTTTATAGTAGGGACTGCTTCTATTATCATTATCAATTAACCATTTATCGGTTTATAAATTTGATGCCTAACTTAAATTATATTTGTTGGCAAATAAAATAGAAAGTAATTGGAAGGGAGTGAGAGCGATATGATTTGGGGCAGAGAAGAAAACCTAAAGCTCACACTCACACCTTTTTTGTTACTATTTCACGCGTGCTATGCTCTTCCTTTGTCTCCCTATTTCACAACCCAAGAACCCTTTCCATAATAACTTATACTATCATAAAATATGAAAATACTAATCAAAATATTAGTAGTATTTATTCACACACATATACATAATCGACCTATATATATAGACACACACACTTAGGAGACTTTGTGCACTGCTTCATTCTCTATAACCAAGTATAAGCTTGGAGGGGGTTATTTTTCTAAAAGGGATTGAGTTTTTAAGATCATGTCTGTGAGTATCTCTACCTCACTCCATTCTTCTTACTTATTGCCCTCGGTTTACAATTCACACAAATATTTCAATAGATATAGAGCTTGAATTTGTAATAGCTGAAATGTGTGTTTGTAGATGACAGTGGAGATAAGAGTTCCAAACTTGGATTGTGAAGGATGTGCTTCTAAGCTTAGGAAGACTCTACTCAAGCTTAAAGGTATTGAAAGCTTTTGAGTTTTAAATATGTTTCTTCTTCTTCGTTCAATCTAAGTATTGAGTGCTTACACAAATTTTGGTTTGGTTTTGACTTTTAAGATGTTAACCAAAGTTAAACTATCTGTTATTTTTATCAAATATTTCTTAATTTTTCAAGCCAATATATGTTTTATTAAAGATTTTTCAGTTTGGTATGCTTTTATTTTCATTTTTGTAGATATCTAAATTTAACATCTCAACCAAATTCTTAAGAATAATGAACCGATTCAAATGGAACATCAACTTTCCGGTTCTTTCACATGGTCAGATGGTTTAACTAATTTATCCGGTTGTTATTGGTTTACGTACAGGAGTGGAAGAAGTGGAAGTAGAGATGGAAACCCAAAAAGTGACGGCTCGAGGATACCGGTTAGAGGAAAAGAAGGTATTGAAAGCGGTACGACGTGCCGGTAAGGCAGCTGAACTGTGGCCATACCGGTTAGGTAATAGCCATTTTGCCTCTTTCTATAAATATCCTTCTTACGTGACCAACCACTATTACTCTGATGCACACCGTACGGATCCCACCGGTGGTGTCCACACTTTCTTCCACACTCCCGCGGATTACTCGGTTGCTGTGGCTGGAGATGAGATCGCGGCTTCGATGTTTAGCGATGATAATCCCCATGCTTGTACTATTATGTAGTCTTTTAGTATACAAAAATATGTTTTCAGTTCATCTTCTTCGTCCAAATTTGATTTGATGTGATTTTTTTTGTACAACTAATGTTGGAATGAGAAAGTAAAATATATATGTTGTGTTTTAGTCTGAATAAATTGGATCAACATGATCTAAACAAATACAATCCGATTCAAAATCTCTTTCATACGATTAAAATGATTTGTAGTTTTTCAAGATCCGAACCACTACGAAACTGAAATTACAAGACCGTAAATGATTTCTAAGCCTCTCTTTAAGTGTGCTAAACCGAAATTAGATTACGCAGGGAAGGTTTTGGTTCAATTCAAGTAAAAACCGGTACAAGTGAATTAGAGAGGCAATAACCAAGTTGGTCAGGGAATTGGTGGAAGACCGATTGGTTTCCTAACGACGTCGTTTCAGAAGCCAATAAAAGAAGCTCATATATAAGAATTAGAATTTAGGGTTTTTTGGTAACGTGTGAGAGAATTCTCTTTTCTCTACGAGTTGTCTCGGGTGAGTTCTCTTCTCTCTTTCAGGGTTTTTGAAGTAAATAAGACCGAGCGATCGTATTATTCGTTTTCGACTTCATCTTAATTCGGTCTTCCAAGTTTGTATTGTTTCTGTAATTCTCTCTCTCTTTCATGATTGCATCAGTGTGAGTCTGTGATAATATAATAAGCGTTTTTCTGAGTTCATTGATCGGTTGTGTGTTCTGCGTTAGAATTTCATTAATTGATGAGTTTTTTGTTTGTTTGTGGTGTGTTTTGCTAACAAGTCACACCTTTACTATAGTTTTAATAAGCGTCTTCTACAACCTGAAGATATTTCTATTTTCTAATCTGTTTTTTCTTGTTTGATGTTAGCCTAGCTATAGCATTTAGATGGCTTTTAGCTTTGTAGGGTGAAGTCATACCATTTAACTTCTCTTGAGCGTAATGGTTTAATGCAGCACTATTCACATGTTGGTGGTTGTTGATTTTGCAGCTTGACTTGAAGAAATGAAGCACAATAATGTTATCCCCAATGGTCACTTCAAAAAGAAGTGGGAAAACTATGTCAAAACTTCGTTCAACCAACCTGCCATGAAAACCAGAAGAAGAATTGGTTAGTAGTAATGTCACCACTACTACTGCTTTTGCTATCTTAATGTCACCACTACTATATTTTTTTTTGGTTTTATGTGCCATGGTTTTATTAGAAGTTTTACCATAATCCCATCTCAATTTGATTATTTGGTGTGTAATGTTTACTCAGCGAGGCAGAATAAGGCTGTGAAGATCTTTCCCCGTCCCACTGCTGGACCTATCCGACCTGTTGTACATGCTCAGACTCTTACGTACAACATGAAAGTCAGAGCCGGTAAAGGATTCACTCTTGAAGAGCTAAAGGTTTGTAATATCTCTCTGTTCTTCATTAGCTTTTGTGTTTTGTTTCTTGTTGGATATCGTTTAAATTGTTTTTTCTTTCTGATTGTTGATAAATTTAGGCTGCTGGTATCCCCAAGAAGTTGGCTCCTACAATCGGTATTTCTGTTGACCATCATCGCAAGAACCGGTCTTTGGAGGGTTTTCAAACCAACGTCCAGAGGCTGAAAACCTACAAGGCTAAGTTGGTTATCTTCCCGCGCTGTGCCCGAACGGTCAAGGTACTCCTTCGCAAGCAACTGGTTTAGGGTTCAGTGGACTGTATGAATGGAATGGATTTGGATATGATCTCTTTGTTGTTATGCTTTTGTTTGTGTTTAGGTTGGTGATTCTGCACAACAAGAGTTGGCCAATGCAACACAAGTCCAAGTAGATCACATGCCTATCGTTCGTGAAATGCCAACAATGGAGCTTGTGAAGCTGACATCTGACATGAAATTGTTCAATGCTTATGACAAGATCCGTCTAGAGGGCATAAACAAGAGACATGCTGGTGTTAGAGCCAAGAGAGCTGCTGAGGCTGAGAAAGAAGAGAAGAAGTGAGTATCTTTCTTCATAGCTTGAAGAAACTTTTTATCTTTGTCATCTTTTGGATTTTAATTCTTGTGTATCACACTCTGCTTTTTTATCCTTAAATCTTCGATTTTGTTGCTACCTTGCTTCTCTGTTTTATGGAGAAGATCATTATCACACATCCTATTAGCTTCTGTGTTAAATCCTCACTCAAACCTTATCCACTCCTAACTAAATGTTAAAACTTAAAACAGGACTTAACCACAAGCTGATTATCTTCAATAATCGATCACAAGTCAACTTTAACGACAACAACAACAAAAGAAAAAGTCAACTTGGTTTGCTTCTTGAACCAGAACATGCTTTGTGAACATTCTAAGTAAGACTAAGAGTGCTTTAATACGGATTTTGGCTTCTTATTTCATTATAATGAAATTTCATATAAAGTATTAATGCATCTTAATCTGTTAATATCACTATACTACGTCAAAGAAAGCACTTCTTCAATACAACACTCTCAATCGGAATCAAATCAGACGGAAACGCACAGTCAACATTCTTCGCCTGAGCTTTCTTCTCAGGCAACAAACTACATGGCTCTGGCGTAACTCTGCTGGTAACTCCAGCCACATCTGTACAATTCCACTGCATTTTCTTAGCCTTAGCCGCCAAAGCTATAGTCACATTCGAGATACAAATACCCGTAAACGGATCTTTATCAATCCCGTCGAGACTCGCTGACATTGTAACATTCTCCGCCGTCATATCGCGGTAATTGATATTAGTAATTTCCGGCAACGCCTTGGGATCAAATCCTTCGTCAGGATGACTACCGTAGTTTCCACTCATCCAGAAAACATATTTCATCGTCTTCATTGTGATCCTCCTAGCGTAAATATCCTTGACGTAAGCGCCACGTCCCACCGCAGTTTTGATTCGGATGGCGGATTCGGTGTTGGTTAGAGTTACATCTTCGATTCTAACGTCTTTGATTCCTCCGGACATTTCACTTCCTAAGGCTACTCCTGCACTCTTTGGGGAGATGCATGTCAGCCGTCGGATCGAGAGTTGCTGCGTCGGCATTCCGAATTTGATTCCGTATTGGTCCCAACCGCTTTTGACGGCGATGCAGTCGTCTCCGGAGACTATGTAACAGTCTTCGATCAATGTGTTTGTGCAAGAATCTGAAAAAACAAGAAACAGAGCCGTTGGAAACCCAAACAAAAACAGAGGATGACATTGTGCCAAGTCAGATTTTAGAAATGCCAGGTAGGATAATAAGGTTGCCACGTAGGATAAACATTACCTGGATTGATACCGTCGGTGTTGGGAACAGTGACGGGAGCAAGAACGGTGACGGATTTGACAATGACGCTATTACAATAGACAGGATGAATATTCCACGACGGCGAATCGATCAATGTGATGTTCGAGATTTGAATGTTTTTGGAGAACAAGATCTCGATCAAGTACGGTCTTGTTATTTTGAACTGCTTCTTCTTGAATTTGTCCCACCAATACTGTCCCTGTCCGTTGATCGTTCCGTTGTTACCTATAATCAAGAAAACAATCAAAATAAGAATCGGAATATATGATCAAGCATATCATGGTGTGATATATTGCGTTGGAACTTACCAGTGATAACCACGTCGGTTAGGTTTGTACCGGAGATGAGACTGTTGAATCTCCCGGTTCCGGTTCCGTCTCTTCCTTTCCCGTACGATGGCAATGGAGCGATAACTGGCCATTCAGATTCATCCTGTTTATGTCAAGAACGGATTTGGTTTTTGTAAAGACATATTAATTCGTTATATAGGTCGAAAACAAACCGGGTGCAATATTTAGATATGTGTATTAAATGTACGAGGTGCTTTAGAAAAAATTCTAACGTCAACGTCTCTACTAGGCAAAATTTGATTCATTAGGAGTAGTGTGATTTGGTCATCAGTATAGATTGTTATGGTATATGAAACGTAGAGACGTTTAATTCGGATCCAACACAACCTAAACCAAAAACTAAACGTAGAAACGTTTAATTCTATTCAATTACACTCTAGTCACTATTGTTCTTAAGTTTTTTAAAAATATGAATGAAACGGTTTTAAACACACTTACCTGAGATGCAAGGATGGTAGCACCTCGCTGGATGAACAAAGTGAAATGGCTTGTAAGGTTAAAACTTCCGGTAAGCCATTTTCCGGGAGGTACTACGAGTTGAGCTCCGCCATCGGTTGCCATTTGGCTGAGCTTGCTTATGGCATTTCTAAACGCTTTTGTATTAGAAGTTTTTCCATCTCCAACCGCACCAAAATCAGTCAGTATTGCACTATGTTTCCGGCAATTCAGCGCTGAAAATTCAATCTTGGAAGTCACCGAATTTCGGTGACTCCGGGATTCAATCGCCGGAAAAAGGAATATAGCCAAAAAGACTAGTAAACCAAACGTTGGTCTAATCATCTACACAACATAGAAACATGCAAAATATATGAATCGAATTAGTATTTCCAGAATATATTTTATTGGTTTAGATAGTTTGATCTTCTATAGTTTTGATAACAAAAAATTGTATAAGCTAACCAATATTATTCAACATATTTTTTTGTCTACAGCAATATTCAACATCTAATAAACTATGATCTTGTAATTTTGTCGCAAAGAATGTTACAAGATTAGCGGGTATATAAAAATACAAACTTCGAGTAACAAATAAAATTACGACAGTGGAAGAAAAACAATAAGAACAAAAAAATGCTCTTTACCTTAAGATATTTTTAAACAGAGGAATATGTCTTCCTTCTGGTTTGATCGTCTGTGGGAGCCAACAGAAGAGAGTGATGTATATATGGGATCCCTAAATATTTATAGATTTTGTTTCTCAACACATACAATAAAGTTTATTTTTCTCCCGACTCAAATCTCGTACATGCAAGTTTAAAACAAGAAAATAATAATATAGATTTATGATTATATGATTGTGTTTCCATCTTTACAATAATAGAATTCTAAAATTAGAATTCTGTAGTTAACCACTTGGGATTATTAGCAGAACTCTCATTGCTGACCTGATTCTTACCAATTTTAAATTTGGACCACTATATTTATAGAAATACGTTATTAAATGGATGGATTTTATATCATTGTGAGAATTAAATTTATATATATTTAATTAATTAGATGTTTAATTTCTTTTACTATTGAGTCAATGACTATTGAGAAAAAAATCCTTAAATAATTAATTTTATTCAGGAAAGTTATTAGCTAAGATTAACATTTATCAACACACTACCCACTTTGACTAACTTTAACATCATTCATCTTATCAAACTTTTGTTTTTATATTTAGGTAACTGATATAATTGAGTATCATCTACATATACATTTTTAAAGCCATTTTGTGAAATAAATCCTAGAGTTAGAACTTATTTACAATGGCTGCCACATCTTTTTAATTATTAATTTTCTTTTGGTAATAAATTGATTAACAAACAAAAAATATTCCAAATATATTCCAATCCCATATATCACGCAGATTTCTCTAAAATTTGAACTAGATTTTGAAAACTATTTAAGACAAAAAATATTTGACAAACCAAAATACAATTGCAATCCCTTAAAATGAGCAAAACGCACCTAAATACATTTTTTATCAGTTCACAAATCTTCTTTCTCCAATATTTGAATTAGATTTCGACAACTATTTAAAACAAAAAATTGTTTGACAAACTAAAATATAATTGCAATCCCGTAAAATATTTTTTTAAATTAGCGGTGTATCGCATAGTTTTTTAACGGGACGGATTTGGCAGAACGGGTTTGGAAGGATGTTATTTAATAACAATTATAAACTATAAAATATAAATATTTTATAGCTAAATATAATTTATAAACTTTAATATATACTAATTTTAAAAAAAAATTTGTCTCCGCGGTATGTCGCGGATTATAATCTAGTTAAAATATATCATAGCAATAAAAAAACGGCCACATCTTATTTTCTTATGCACATTTGGTAGTTTATTTGTTGTTAGCTAATTTGTTTTGCTTTTCAACACTAGCTACTAGCTACGATCAGATTTGTTAAACTTTGGACTAAACACTCTTAGGGTTGAGCATATTTTTCTCTGGTACTCATGGATTTTCTTTTGAAACTTTCGATGCATGTGTCTTCATATGTATATGTATAGCAAAAGGCGATCTTATGCTTCTTGATAGGTGTTGATAATGATGAAAATTAGTATTTTGGATCTAGTTAATATTTCTTTCCACTTATGAATCTTCATACTTTGTCTTCTACAAGGCATTACCACGCAATCATTTCCTAAGCGTACGTTGATCATTTTGCATTTTTGCAAGATCACTTGCAAAAGACGTTCTTATAGGCGTTTGCGTTTTGTAAAAATATTTACGAAATCTTACTTTTAATGAGAGACTTCAAAATGAAGATGAATGTCAGCAAAAAAGAAAAAAGATGAACGTCTGCGTTTCTTGAATTTTATGTACAAATGTTTAACATTTTAGTTATTTAAATTTTTAACTACAAATGTTAATTTGTAAATGGAATATAGGTTGTCATGTTGTGTCTAATCGGTTGTACATTTTAGTTATTTAAAAAGAGAGACGGTTGTAAGTCGCGGGCAAACGAGGTTGTGGTCACTCCCATTATAGACTAGTGACATTCATCACTATTTCTCTCCTTTTACTCCTTAGTCATTCTACAAACTCTAGTTGCATATCTCTCTACCACTCTACTTCAATTCAAAACTATATGACCCAAAACGTCATATCTTGTACTAGTTTCATTAATATTAATGCAATTCAATTAACAGAACGAAAAAAAACAAAGAAGGTTTCATTGACTTGAACAACAATACGAATCAATGATGTATGAAGAAAACTGCATGATTATATCATACGAAGATAGAAATGAGAATTAGTGGATTAAAAACAAGAGAAATACAAAAAATATAGAAAATTGTGGATTGCATTGCTATAATTAAATCCTCTAAACTCCTTTTTCTAAAAAAACATCGTAAAAATCACTACAAAAAATACTTTTGATAACGTCACTTTATGTAAGTCACTTAGTAAACCGATTTTAAATTTTTTACCAGGAAGGAATATGATGTCGGTTTAGTGTATATGTTCATTTTATAAGAATTTTAATATTGTAGATGAGTCATTAGGCCTATTTACACAAAAGTCCAGTCAAAATATGTTTATTTGGTTTGATCTCTTATAGTTAGAGACTTTCAGAGCTTATTCACAAATGACGTTAACAGTGAGTATCTTTCACGTCATTCGATATTACAACACTTTCTAACCAACGGTCTTTTTCTTACATCATTTTACCGACGTTAAATACGATATTAAACAACGTGATTAGCCATCTTTTTGTAGTGAATTTCTTACTTCAATTTTCTCTTTGACCCATCTTATTTGATTTATGCAATGCCTAGAGTTTACAGTTTTTAATTCCAATATTAACTAGTCCCTACCTTCAAACATGCTCCTCTTGCTATTACCATGCATTGCTATATCTACCCGTACTTGCGCCGAAACTACTTGCAGAACTTAAAAACGAAGTTTACGGTTTTGAAGTGTCATACTTAATAGGCATTTCAAAACTATTTAGAGAGAAAATACAGTGATTGGTTTGCTTATACTTTAAATTTTGGCTTCAATCAAAAGAAATGAATTTGTATTTATAGAGTATACCACGTCAAGATCAGATACCGGATCCTAGGCTAACCCGACGTAAGTTATTGATTGGTTTACCTGTTCTCCTCCCATCGAGAGTTGGGTTGTTGTTGGAGAGAGGTTGTACGTACGTGAGTCGTGACGGTGAGCTTGTTAGTCATTTTCCCTTTATTCTGCCAACGTGTACATAATTCAGTTTTGGTATATAGTAAATTTTATGCGAAACAAAAGCTGAAAATTAACATGTTTATTATCAAAAAAATGTGGCTGAATTCTGAAATATCATTATTAGTTAGGTGCGTTTTAGGAAATCAGTAATGAATAATGATCGTGCACAACAATAAACTGGACAAAATAGCATTTGTTCTTTTTTTCTGTCACGAATAATTTCATTTAAGAAAAAAATATAGAAAGTCATTTATATGCCAACGAGAGACAGGACATTGCTAAATCCAGCTCAGGACATTAGAAAGTTATTCTCACAATCTCTATAAAATAATCCATGTCAACAAAAAAAAAACCTCTATTAAACATTAATCGAATTTCTAATTCATTATGAAATATAATCAGAAGAGTCCTCATCTTATTGATCAATCGTAATACACAAGAAACCATGACTTTAGAGGAGCAGAAGAAAGTCATAATGCCCGAGGCCGTCGCATCGGAGCCATCACCACCATCCAAGGAGGAGAAGTCCGACGATTCGAAAGCTATTGTTCTCGTCGTCGCTGCAAGTAACAAATCTTTTAAATTTCACTGAACAAGAATTACATATTTAAATTGCAAAAACTACTTCAACTATTTCATATTGTTCGTTTTCTCTAATTTTCTTCTTCTTCTTCACAATATAGTTTATAACACTTGTTGGTATAATTATTGTTTATATATCTAATATATTTTGGCCATGTAAACAAAATGTTTTTTTTTCTTTTGGCTAAATTAATACTGTTATATTTTCGGCAAAGAACTGTAACCTTTTCAATTTTTGTTGTTGTTGCAGAAGAACCTACGGAAGACAAGAAAGTAGGTTCAGTTCACCGAGGTAATCAACGTTATAGTTAGATCATGATTGATACATAACCAGGAAAACAAAATATTTTAACTTTTTATTTGATTTTTTTACCTGATAATAATAGTTAATATCAGTGAAGTTTATCCAATATCTAACTTTTAGCCAAAAATTTCACCTGCGGAAGAAAAAATATTAATTAAGTTTATCTAATTTCAGTAATTTACATGATAATATTAGTTCATTTTTCTCTAGATTTTTTTTTTCTGATAATTCATGGTGTGTGTGTATGAAGATGCTGTTTTGGTTAGACTCGAGCAAGATAAGAGGATATCTCTAATCAAAGCTTGGGAAGAGGCTGAGAAATCCAAAGTGGAGAACAAGTGAGTCCTAAAGAAGTTTATATAATCCATTGTTTTGATGAATTTCCAAATTTTTAGTTCCATGATATTTTTTTTTGTGTTCCCTATATATTTGTATGTAATCTCATTTATTAACTTTATGAAACAGAGCTCAGAAGAAGATTTCTTCAGTTGGAGCTTGGGAAAACAGCAAGAAAGCTTCTGTGGAAGCTGAGCTAAAAAAGATCGAGGTAAAAGTGTAATTCTTTATTCTTTCAATTTTGTTGTTTTATTTTTAACTTTTACATGAAATGCTTTCCACTTTTCACATTATTCTAATTTATCCGCTGGAAATATGAATGATAACAGGAGCAACTAAATAAGAAGAAAGCACACTACACAGAGCAAATGAAGAACAAGATAGCTCAAATCCACAAGGAAGCTGAGGAGAAGAGAGCGATGACCGAAGCTAAACGCGGAGAAGATGTTCTCAAAGCCGAAGAAATGGCTGCAAAGTACCGTGCCACCGGAACTGCTCCAACCAAGCTATTTGGATTCTTCTGATCGGAGAAATGGTCTTTGATGTTGCATTGTGGTTTCATTTGTTATTAACTTGAGAAAGAAGAGATTATTGGTAGTTGAAGTGGTTGGTGTGGGTTTCATTTGGCAACATAAAAAGTTACATGGCCATAATGTAACGTCTTATTATGTTTGGAGTAATGTGTTTTACTCATGTGTAATTTGTACAGCTTAACCTTGAGAGACTTCTTTTGAACTTTCTAAACTTAAACTCCCAATTATTTCGTTTCAAGTTTTCTTCTTCAATCTCATGGTCCAAGTAAAAATACACCAATACCAAAATATTGTTACATTTAAGTTTAGTAAAAACAATTAAGAAAAATAACCAAAATTTTGCACTATTTAAGATTAGATTTTTAATATATATTTAAATAATATTATTGTTCCAAAAACAAAAAGTAAAACAAAACACACCCTTACCAAAATTATGTCAAGTCAAAGCATCCTCGTTTTAGGGATTTTCTATACTTGGGCCTAAATACTAAGGCCCGTAATTAAAGGCCCAATAACGTTTGTGGTATTGTACAATTTTCATGTAGAAAATGTCTTATATAAAGAGGTCTTGCAAATTAGGGTTTTCATTTCAGTAATCGCTGCCGCACTATCGTCTCCTACCTCCTTTGCCTACAAGCTTTCACGCGGGAGCTCAACATCAGCCATGGCGGAACAGGTTACTCGATCTGTTCTCTCCTCTAAGCTTATCCTCGTTTTATGATCTATTGATCCTTATTCACTCAAATGATTCTAATACTCTTCTCTTTTCTCTGTCACTAATTTTCAGACTGAGAAAGCTTTTCTTAAGCAGCCTAAGGTCTTCCTTAGGTAATTTTGCGATTCGATTTCTCTCTGTTCTCTATTGTTTCATTGTATTTAAGTTCCAAGTTGTTTATATTGTTCATTGTTTCTGATTTATCAAGCTCGAAGAAATCTGGAAAGGGAAAGAGACCTGGAAAAGGTGGAAACCGTTTCTGGAAGAACATTGGTTTGGGCTTCAAGACTCCTCGTGAAGCCATTGATGGTATGTTTAAGCTTTTAACTCGTTATAATAGATAAGGAACTCTTGGATTGTGTTGTTCATATAGTCGATAGATTTCAAATGCTATTTTGTCTTGTAGAATCTTAAGCTTTGGTTTAGTGAGTTCTGATTCTTCAGCTTTATCTGGATCTACATTACTGTTTCAGTGATGCAAATGTTATCAGTAGATTTTGAATTAGTAGGATGTCACTGATTTGAATATGTGATCAAGCTTCATAGAAACCTGCATCATTCTCTATATACCTTTAAGTCAGATTCTCAGGTTATTGTGTATTTGTGTGGAACAGGAGCTTACGTTGACAAGAAATGCCCCTTCACTGGAACTGTTTCCATTAGAGGTCGTATCTTAGCTGGTACTTGCCACAGTGCGAAAATGCAGAGGACCATTATCGTGCGAAGGGATTACCTTCACTTTGTGAAGAAGTATCAGAGGTAAATTCATACATTCTCATACTTCTTTCCATAGAGTCTTACACATTGATGTTTAAGAAAGTAATATCCTTTTTGTTCTTAGGTATGAGAAGAGGCATTCAAACATTCCGGCTCATGTCTCACCATGCTTCCGTGTTAAGGAAGGAGACCATATCATCATTGGCCAATGCAGGTTATGATCTGATTCAAACCTACAAATTGTCTCCATTGATTCTGATTATCGTGAATTTGTTTTGATCTTTTTGTTTGTTAATGATTGATAATTTCAGGCCATTGTCGAAGACAGTGAGGTTCAATGTGTTGAAGGTGATACCAGCTGGGTCTTCTTCTTCATTTGGAAAGAAGGCATTCACTGGAATGTAAGCTGCTGCTGTTGATGATGTTAGTTTATGTTTCTGGATAGAGCTGAACTATTATGTTTTATGGTGATTTTCTTATTGAATTTTTCCAGACATTAAATTTTGTTTTACTCTGCTGAATCTTTTTCATCCCAATCTGTGCCTCTGTTTAAGATCTGATTTTTGCTACTCTTCTCTTACCTTGTCCTATAATTAGGTTTAAAACCCGGTTAGACAGGCCAGTCCAATCTAGTACTGTCGAGTTTGGTCTAATTGATGTTCTTAGTCGAATTATCAAATAAGAAAACGCGAAGGATTTTGACAACAAAATAAAACGTAAAAGGAATGTTTATAACTTTATATAGTGAAGAAATTACAGATTTGTTGGGCATACAAAGTATTTGTTTATGTACTCTTTTTTATCCCCGTCTACTTAAATTAAACCCTAAACTATATTTACTTGGACCTCTCTCCGAACATTTACATTGGTCGTAGCTCGTTGATGAGACCATCGAACAAAAAGTTGTCTGAAAATGAAGTACAGAACTCGATCTCAGATGATATCTCATCATCCAACAAAAATTCTGAATTTGGCACGAAATCAGGCAAAGAGTCGTTTCCCAAATAACGAGGGCCACATGGTCCAATGAATCCTCTCTCTTCCGGTAAAACAAGATTTTGAACATAGCTAGACTTTTGAGGTGACTGATCCATAAGCAAACTATGATCTAACCATTCCGAGAACACGAGATTTGGCGAAAAGCTTGAGGTTTGAGCATTAGACGTTTCTCCGACATTGATAGATGAAGAAGATCTTTCAGTTGAACTCTGCAAGGCCTCAAGTGAGTTTGTGATTAAAGGTGTTTGATGTTTTTTTGTGGTTTCATGTTGTTTCAAAGTTACACCCTTCTTTAGATTAGAATGCCAATAGTTTTTGATCTCGTTGTCGGTTCTTCCTGGTAAGAATTTCGATATCTGAGACCATCTTGTAAAAACAAAAAGGGTCAATTATGAAAAGATGCTAAAACGTATATCAATATTAAGAAAATAGTATATGTTTAAAAGTCTAAGTTTAAGTTCTAAACCATAAATAAACATGAAGTCTTAAACTCCATAAAACCTAAATTCTAAGTGAAGTGAAAGATTATCAAAGGTTGAATGACTTACTTGTTACCCAACATGGAATGAAGTGAAAGAAGTATAGTTTCCTCTTGTTTAGTGAATAAAGACTTCTTAAGTCCAGGTCTTAAATAATTAACCCACCTTAATCTACAACTCTTCCCATTCCTCTGCAATCCTATACATTATGTGAAAACCAATTAGTTTACATAAAAACCCGATGACAAATATCGAAAGAGCCTAAATATTTATTTAACAAAGTGAAAAAATATATTTCTAATTAAATAGCAGACTAAATATAAAATGAAAAGATAATGTTGCATGTTTTCTTCAAACACCAAATAAAAAAATAATCTCAAGATATGTATTATTAGAATTACCAGCTTGAAGAGGAATAGTACTCCAGCATCCATGGCCATATTTGAGGACATGACTCCTAAGCTTCTCATCTTCCTCGGGTGACCATAATCCCTTCCTTTGCTTCTCCTTTGATTTCATTTCCCGGTTTGATTTTTCTGATTTAAACACCATTTTTATTTTTCCAAAGTTTTTTTTTATATTTGAAATAGATATATTATATATACGTGTATGGTACTGATGAATAAAAATATGTAGATTGGTGATGACAATCTTTGACACAGATACGTAATTCGAAAGAGGGAAATATATAGACAGTTTTGTAGGTCGAGTTCTTTAATAGTTTAATTAGTAATATCTAATTCATGCTTGTGTAGAACTATTCATATGAAAGAGGGCTTGTTCCACACGAAACAAATATTTTGTAGATATAATTTGGAACATTGCATCACATCTTTATAAATTTTAGGTGGAGCCTTACCCTTTGAATTTTCATGTCATAATTTCAATACGACATTGCATTTAAATAAACAAATTAATATTTTAATTTATATGTTTTGTTTCAGAAAGATTAGACTTTTGCAAGTTTGTCTTTGTTTTGCTTGCCTTTTCAAATTATGTTGGGGGCTAAGGCTAACTTTAATAAATCTGCCACAATGATATAGTGGTGACTGGGCTAGGTTATTTGTTTTTTGTTTTTTTTGTGAAATTATGGAACAATTAGCAACTAGTCGATTAATCTACCAAATTTTTAATATGCATAAGTGGACATTTTCACAGTAATCCACCAGCTCTTTGTCTTGGTAAAACTTAAACTAAATAACTAGCATGTGATATTGTGAATTATTCTTATTGTTTATGAGTAGAAATATTCTAATTCAACTGTTCAAGTTAGTTAATTTTCTATTGAATAGAGTTGAAGAAGACTTTTGCAACTTATAAAAAGCCTACTTGCCTTCCTCAAGAAAAACTCTTGTAAAAAACAAAATCGATAAATTATTGGTGAATTAGCTTTTGTTTTTGTTCTTTATATAAATTTAATTTACATAGTATTTGTTTATATTTATTTATGTCAGTATTAAAGTAATAGCATTATTGGTTTGACAACTACAAATAACTTAATAATTTATAGGTCTCGTCATTATGTCAAAATGTATATTATTGACGAAAACATTCACAGCACCTTAATATATCCAAGTTCTACAAAAGAAAAAACAAAGAAAAGGGTGTAATGCTGTGGCAATATTATGGTTCTATATTTTGATGAAAAAATATAATCTAAGTTAGAAAATTTTCACAAAACATAGTACAAGGTTTACGAAGCTCTCCAAAAGTAAGAAACGTTTCTTAAAACGTCCTACAAATACAAATCCGTTTGGAAACTTTGGGAAGATTATCTAACATGTTATGGATTGTTTTGGTAGTGAATTACTATTTAAAATGACGTAATTTTTACAATGCCTCTCTACTGATTATATTGATAATTGATAAGCCTTCAGACTTCAGTGAGCAAAAGACCTTGGCAGCCGACACTGTGATGACGTTAGCTGCGGATTAGTTATCTTGACACTTATTGTATACTTTATTTGTTTTAATTCAAGATTCCAATATCGTTTTCTGTGCTACGACTTATTAGCATGGTTTTGCTATTGCATACTAGGCGAATTTCGGATCTAATCACTGAATCACACAATCACATATTGACATATCACACGTACACAATGACATATTGCATATGCTAGTACTGATGTTTACATGATCATATGTCAATCATATATATCATGTCAATCATTTGCAGGAAATTTATAGGCACACAAAAAGCTCTAGTATTGAACAAAAGGGTTTTGTGGATTTAATTAAGTATAATTGACATATGAGTATAGTTTACGTATGTCTATTGTGAACTATATAAATTATCATTTAACGATCTATAATAACAAATAATTCGTTATCTATTAACGAAAAGAAAAATCGTTATTGAAGACATAAAACAAATACTATTGTTTGGAGTCAACTCTTTACCCCCATTTGCGGATAGAAAATTGAACAAAATATATAAATTGTGATAGTAAGAGGTTTATGCATATTTTTTCCTTTTTTTTGGTCACCAAGAAGAGGTATCTATCAAGAAAAATCTAATTAAGAAACAGAGAACTGGTTCTATTAAAACAGTGACAATATAGTTTGGTTAAATACTGATAGCTTTGCTTGAACTTATAAATAAATCTCGCCTAACCAGCTTATATAATTCCACGTTGCGCAAAGTATAATTAAGTCAACAATGTATTACAAAGTCGTGGACCAATCATGTATTTTCATTTTTGTTGTTGTCTACCAAACATGTTTTTCTTTTTTCTTTTTTGAGATGGGATTATATCACATCGTTGTAAGATATGGTTTATTTTTTCTGATAATGATCAACAATCAAATACAGTGTATATACAAAAGAATCAATATTTGATTGGGTTACTTAATCCAATAGACTGTCTATTATAGAGAAAACTTTACAAAGAAAAAAACCCGTCACTAATCTAATTTTTATTTATTTAAGTGGGCTAAACAATTGGTTCAAACGTTAATTTTGTTTGTTCCCCATTCATGTTTTAATTATAAACATACTTTACACCACTAATGAGTGATGTCACCGTACTTTTTTTTTTTGATTTTCTTTTGTAAACAAGAGTTTATTAGATCCACATCCAAACTAAACTAATCATCAAACTCAATTAATAAACTCGTAAAACAAAACTTTAAATTAGCACTTAGTGTATACACCTCTTCAAAAATATTTATTGACCTTTAGCAAAATAATCTTTAATTATTTATTGATAAGTGTCTCTTTTGGAAAGAGTCTCTCATAAATTCGTTTTTATTGGTGCATTTTGTTTTGTCATTAGGCATGCATATAAAAAGAATTGTCCACTGGTGATGGTCATTGAATCAATGACATTGATGTATCCAATTGAAACCTTCCAAATTCCAAGCAATATTTTTTATTACACAGCAGAAAAAGTGTTGTGTTCAAACTCTTAACTTTCTTGAGCTCTTTCTTAATATATTTTTGGTATCTTAACAAAAATACAAAACTATATGGCACCTTAAAACTCTAATATGAAATTGATGATTTTATACACAGGAAAAGTTATTAAATAAGAGAATTATTTCAATAAGATAATCTTCCGTGAGTTATGCAGTTAAATTGAATCAAGCAAGGTAAGGTATGATTAACAAAAGAGAAAAATATAGCTTCAAACTTTTAATAGTTTTCATGAAATCCATAAATTAAGATAAAAGAACTCATTAACATTATTTTTCCTTTTTTGTTATCATAGGATAATGTCTTTCCTGATATTTTGAAGAAAGATCCTAAGCTCTCTAGCTTTCTTGCAATGTTCCTCATCATCTGTCTCTGAATCACTCAGCTCAATCACAGTCTCAAGTTGGTGATCATGGCTCTTCTGTTCTTGATAACTTCTTGACACGCTCCGTGAACGAGCTTCAGGACAAGGGCTTATCAGATCAATGACTTCTGTTTCCGGATACAATGGAAATGAACTCATTCCAACACCCAATCTATCCCTGTTTGACCAAGCGTTATTGCAATTTTCTCTATCAGGTGAATCGATAAGACGCAAGTAATCATGTTTCTTGGAGTTTTGTTGTTCGTTCTCTTGCTCTGCTTCTTCTAAGGTGCTTCTACTTACTAGAGAGGTTGAGTTGAGATCAAGGTGTTGGAGTTCGAGGCTGAGTTCGACAAGAGAAGAAGATTTGGTCGGTGAACTCGTTTCCTTCTGTTTTTGTTTCGGCTTCGGTTTCTTCTTTTTTGCTGCCATTTTCTCCTTGAACTCTATGATCTTCTCAGGACAAGCCCTGCAAAGAAACGAGGATATAATTTTGGAACCCCAGAACAAGAACAGTAATTCAGTGAACACCAACCAATAACTGAACCATATTTGATGTTATGTGACAAATGACCAGAAGCAATTTGGCTGCATAAGTAGATCTAGTATTAAGTTTTGTTTTGATGTTTCGTGCTCGGTATTTGCAGCTTTGGGGAAACCAAACAAATAATTATTTTGTGAAGTTTCTATAGCCAAGCCAAACTAAATAACTGAACTGGACTGTTTCTAGTATCTAATTTAGTCCACAGCTAACTATATCACCTGAAGATCTGCTTACTTCAGACACTATTTCAGTTCATTGATTCATGGTGAGTTAAATTTTTGCATTAAAGGTCAAACAACACAGGCTTAATCAATGTCAATCACTTGAGCTAAGTGTTTCAGCTTATGGTGCAGCTTCAAAACATAAACTTTAGTAAATGAGTGAAGGTCAGACTATCATTACCTTTCTACAAGATCTGCAGGAACAATGGACGACTCTAACCCTTCTAGATCATTCCATGAGACTTCAAAACATTCTCGCCCCTGTACTTTTCGGGTCTTTATGATTTCAGACACCGGACACTTCTCTGGCATCTGCGGCTGTAAGAGATTTTTTTTCTTGCAAGAGTTAAAACAAGTTCTCGATTAACTTCCAAATGATTTGTGTAAGGGAAAGCCAGTTAACTTTAAGCTGATGGTTTCTCCAAACACAATGCAAAACCAAAAGTTTCCTATTTACCAATATCATAACCTTTTATAACCTTCGATGCACCGTATGAATTTGATGAATTCATGTTTTGTAGTAAATTCTAACATAAAAGCCGAATTGTTCTTAGTATTTGCTTCAACAGTTGACTACATAATCTTGAACACAATAATCATAGCTTGAGACATTTCTGGGGAACTAAAATCTATCGCTAATAACTTGCAGAGAGAGAGAGAGAGCGAGAGAAGGGTACCTTGTGGAGAGGAAGGTTAACTTCAACCTCAGTTGATCTTGATTGCAGATTAGCGAACCTTCTCAGATTTCTTTCAGCAACTTTAGGAAGTATGTATTCATCTTAATGCAAGATAATGAAAAAGAAGAAACGTTGGTTTCACAATTGGTTCTGCACAATGCAACTACAAGGTATAAGAAATATGTATAAATCCAAAGTAATACCTGTTTTCTCAGGGGGCCACTCAAAGAACTGATGGCATATCTCCTGAAGCTTGGTGCGCTGGAAAGAGAATTCAGCTAAGGCCCTGCAAAACCAGTATATAAATTATAGCACTTCCTTTATAAAAAATCTGAATAACATTCAAATTTTTTTCAAGTTCACCAATCTCCAGGCTTAACAGACATTCCTATTATAAGCTTATTACTCATCAGAAATTCCTTGATTTCTTTCATGCATTTGGGGAAGCATATTATTCCATGACTTAATTCAGGACAAAAATATGTGATTCCTTGTGGCAGATGATTGCTACTAACGATGGGCTTATGCACGTGCTAGCTCTACGAATAGGTATAATCTGGAGAAGAATTATCATCACAGGACTGACAACAAAGAAATGGAAAGAAGGGTTAACCTGGAAACTGTATTAGAGTCTGCTTGGTGGCACTTGGGGTTCATGAACGCATCGATCACCTGCTTGATCTCTTCCAGTCTTTCTGGATCACGATTATTTCCTGCAACAAGTTGAAATTATGGAAAGAGCTTTTCAATGATAAACAAACATTCTGTTTGGGGTAACACCAAAATCATGTCATATCAAAAACACAAAGAAGTTGTTGCTTTCATTACCATTTATAACCACCAAAGGTAAGGTCCCCTTTTTGCTGCACACAGAAGGCCTAACTTGCTTCTTAGACTTTCTCGGCTTTTCCGCAAAGGAAAGTCCTTCTGATGCAACTTTTTCAAGGATAACATTGTCTCCAATCGACCTAACAAGCTCACAAGCTTTCTCCTGTACACAGAAGAAGTTTAATCGTGAGTCTTTTGTAATCCAATTCTAAATAAAACAGACAACCTCGAATAACATATGACCCCGATAGATGGAGGTTTAAAAGCTTGAGTTATCTACACACCTGTCGAAGACCACGAACTCCCTGAGAGTAGTCACTGCCAAGCAAAAGCGCTAGAGCTATCTGTAACATCACCCAAGAAAACATTGTATACATGACCTTACCATTTGATGAAACATAGCTAAGATTTTAAAGTTCTTTGACGCATGGAATAATAGTCAACACTCAACAATGTGTAGCTGGTTTTCTTGTCTACTGATGCTAACAAAGGAATTGAGCCCTTAAAGCTACAACGTTGCAGTAGAACCATTCATACACATAGTATCTATCTCACCTGAGTTTATAAAATATCAAAGGCCACCTTTTGCAAGCATTGCATTCATGCTTCTACCAATCTAATCATTTTATAATAACGTGGTGCAGCTTTATAGAAACGAAAGATCAGGGTTAAGTATATAAAGCTAATCACTTAAAGAGGTTTGTTAATTTACCAATGAGTTCCGTCCAAGCCCAAGCTTTTTCTTGATGTCATCCATCTCGTAGCAAACAACATAACCTCCTTCACCTAGTTCATTGGCAAATTTATTAGGACTTATAATACTATTAACCATATCAGACGGTAAAAGAAACCAACACACTAAAGAGTCTCTTTCCACTGACCAAGGCATATTTCTCTGTATACAGTCTTTGCACCAAAAAGGAAGATATCCGAATCAAAGCTAAAACAGGCGTCCTATGGATGATCATTGAATATTGGGTTAACAGCATGACGAACAAGAAACTGATTAAAGCTGAAAAATGCGTCTTACACATAAGGATTCCGAGTTTAGCAGAGCGCATTGCGCCTCAGCCTCCTCAATCCTGCATTTGATGGAAAATACAGAACAGAATCAGTTTCTCATAAGCAAAGTTAAACATTCAAACCAAAGTCTCATAAGCAAAGTTAAACACTCAAACCAAAGTCTCATTGTCAATCTAAGCTAACTGTCTTGAAGCCCTACCCGTCTAAACAAAGTATCCCTAGTGTTGATGCAATAACTTTCGCCTCTTTTATGATGCACGAGAACTCAGACCCCATATTTCTTTTGAGTGAAGTCTCTTTGCTAGGCTCAACACCATCGTCAGCGATCTGGCTGAACCAATATAGCACGAAATCGAAAAAAACAATCCAAAAACTAGCCATCATATGCAAGGATGAAACCACAAGTGCCACATTTGACATCATTGTACCTCGAATCTTGCTTTTAACCGACGCTTGTAAGTTGGTACTTTGATTCCAGGAATTGCACCATCTACAATTACATGCCACATTCCAACAAGTCAAGTATGCTCAATAGCATTGAAAAAACTAAACTTTAGAGCAAAGCATCAATAAATAAGAACTGATTTGACCACTCATGCTTCTATTACTCAAATCAATTCACAATGACAACAATACAACACTACATAAACCCTAATTGGCTCTTCTGATGGCAATTTTCAACAGTAGGGTAGAATTAAATTACCTGAGACTAAAATGATGGAGCAGTTTAGGGCAATTAGGGCTCGGAGACGATGAAAAAATCCTCGAAGATAAACTTTTTCTTTAGTGGCGCAATAAGATTTGTTCACTTTATGCAATTCCACCATCCAACACGAAAGATCCACGCATACCCTTTTGTTTCTACAGCGATTACGAAGATCTCGTAAAGACTTGGTCTTTTTAAACACCCAGAAAAATTAAAGAGAAATTGAGACGAAGAAACAACTCACTGAAGATGATCGAGTGGGAAAGTCTTCTTACAAGGCTCCAAGACATCCCAAAGATACTTCACTCCCATAGCTTCACCTTCGAGATCGAGCGAGAGAGAGAGACAGAGACAGAAAGAGGGAAGAAAATGATTTGACAAGATATTTGAATTTTGAAAATTTGGTTCAATAATAATTCGAAACCGGTCGGTTTGAAGGTTCCAAACCGAAACCAAAATTATTGCAAATTCTTCACTTCGGTTCGGCAACAGACCTACCATCAAATGTAAGTTGGTGCTTCGATTTTAGGAATTGAACCATCTTCAATTACCAGGCACATAGCAGGATGTCAAATATGAACTAAGCATAAACAACAAGTGAACAAACCCTGAATTATAGAACTGTTTATCGATTAATACTGTAGAAATAATGTATTTTGAAGCTTCCATAACCAGAATTAGATGTCATTATACAAGATCCAAAAAGTACACACAAGGTCACCATTTTTATTGAGCTATATACGACTCATACTTAAACCCTGAAAAATCTCACTAATTTCTCAAGAGAAACTGTGCCTCTCATTACATTGACTTTACTCCTTTGCAGCATCATCATCATCAGTTGCAACATCTTTCTTCTCCGTGGTTTCCGCGATTTTCTCGCCTGTGCTTCTAGAAGTTTCATCATGGGTAATTGCTGAAGCTTCTTCTCCAGTGTTTGTAGAAAGACCTTCCGCAGAGGCAGTCTTTGCTTCGGAAGGTTCTGAACTTTCTTTGCCTTCTCCATCCTTCTTTTGAATGGTTCCGACTTTGACATACTTGCTCATGAACTTGTACTCCCAGTCTTGTAACGCCTCTAGCTCAAATGCACCGAGACCTGAGATGTCTCCAGTCAAGTCTTGGTCCTCAAATGACATCTTTGCCAGAGCTCGGCTTGCATCTTTCCCTGCAAACAGAGCATATGGCCCACCTGGTCCATAAAACATCCTGCATAAAAAGAACAGATGGTCATGCAAATTAGCGACCAGTAAGAGTTAAGTAGAGTTTGAAGAATGAAAAACTACAGCTTGGCACATATGAATATGATTCATCTAGATATGTAGTACAGCTGATGAACTATGTACAAGAAAAAAACTAAAAGTTATGCATACATATACATCGACATGTATATGCGTTGATGAGTGTGTCTGTGTCTGTCGCCACTATGAACAAGCAAAACGGTATGATCACTGAAGTGATTATTTCATCTAGCACAAAACCTAATTACCACAACGAAGTTTTCGGTAACTGGAATGTAAAAGAACTGTCTAGTTGACAAGTCAGGGATCTAGACAACTGCAGCATGGTTACATACCAACAATGTTCGCCAAAACTTAATTTACAAACGTCATGGAACACAAATAGCAAGCAAATGTGGATAATTAATCAGTGAACGATCTCTTTCGCCACAATAGCAATATTAGAAGCCAAACCTTTGACGAGTTTGTACGTTATCAATCTCTACTAATCCAAGATGTAATCTAAATACAGGTTTTTCTAGTATAAGAAAAAGTAGAGATCTTTCCGATAACTTGAATACAATACAATTGTATCAGTGCTTCTAATGGTATTGTTCCAAGAAAAGAAGTGAAAAAACAAACACTAAGATGCAAAAAGCAATAAAAAGAGCATCATAAGATTATGAACAAAAAGGAGAGAATATTCATCAAAAAGATTTACTAAAAGTGTTCAGTTTTACAATAAAGAATCACTTAAACTAGAGTTCGAGCATCAGTAGATATACTAGAATCATAAGATAGATAGTAATTGGAAACTTCGGATTATAAATCAAACAGTCAACCATGATTAACTAACCTAAACCCCAAATCTCGAAACTATTGGGTTGAATCGTTTATTACTGGTAATTTAACTAGTGATCATTTGGATTCAATCATAATTTAATGAACAAGTAAAGATTTCACAAGAAATACCTGCTCTGAGAAACATCATAGATCTGGCCCTTGATCGCCATAAGAAGGGGCTTTTTAGAATCGGAGCCATCATAAAGCTTAAGCTCCTCCTCAGTGATTTCTCCGAGCTGAACCGGCGGTGGAAGAGGCTCCGATTGAGGCTGAACCTCCAAAGAACGAGGTCGGTGAACTTCAGGAGAAACGAAGAAACCGGAGACGACTTGGTAAACGGCGAAAGCGAGAGCAAGTACGGTGAAAAACGCAGCTGGAGAAAGTCCAGTGTAAGCTGTGATTGTTTCCTTCAACGTCTCCCATATTTGCTGAACCATGATTTGAGAAGCTATCGAGAAGCGAAAGAGAATGAGAGAGAAGAGTAACGTTTTGTGTTTTAATTTTCAGATTTATTTGCGATCGAATTAAAACATATATATAATATCTTCAATTTTTGGTATAAAATAAAATAAAATGGTCAAATTACGCAACAAGAATTTTAAACGATTTTGTTTAACAGTCGTCGTCCATAATGACCGTTGATGTCTGAAAAATATTTTCTTTTTGTTCGTGTGAAACATACATAGAAATTTTCTAAACGTTTTTAAGAATATATATCGTTACCTAACTAGTGGTGGCTGAGCTCGATAAAACGGTGTCGTTAATGCCGCCGGAGAAGACTGGTAGGTAAGAACTAAGAAGAATAAGATATAGACCAAAAAAAAAAGGTAGATGATTTGCAAAACAAATGTGACTAATAATGCTAATATCAAGACAAATAATTGTAACAATATTGTTTTATTTTCCTATTTGGTGTGCAAGGTTGGTGGTGATCAAAAGTTGATCACTACAGACATTCATTGGCATAGCCTACAGATATATACACATAATACGATTCAAATCAAAACAAACAACACAAAGAAATAAACAATTCAACAGTCAAAGATGAGAACAATAACAAGTTAAGTCCTTCACAGAGAATGATCACAGCAGAAACATCAAAGATGAAGAGAACTCACTTCATCAACCTTCCAGTCTCCTTCCTCATACTTGTACCATCTCACAATCCCTTCATCGTTTTCAGTCCTCTGACACATCACACACGTCTTGTGATCCATGCAAGTCAAGAATTTCTTTAGCCTTGCTGTTTTCTCCATTATCGTCTTATCGAGCTCTCTAACAATCACCTTCTGCTGAGGCTGCCAACCGCTGTACTCCACTAGGTGAGAGTGTGATATGTTGAGCACTTCAAGGCTTGGTAATCCGTCAAGGATTTTCATCAGTGCTTCCCGCTTTATCGCCGAGCATCTGATGCTGAGTGTTTTGATGTTTGGGAGGCAAGTGATGAGCGTGTTTGCAAAGAAGACCTCGAATGGACCCATGATCTTCAGCTCTTTAAAATTCTTGCAGTTCTTGGCAATTTCTGTTAAGAGATAAGGCGGGTTTGCGATGCTTGGCATTGTTAGTGACTCTAGATCTTTCCAGATTCTTATCGCTTTGCATATACCAGTCTTCTTTATTCTGTTCCAAGCCGGTAGGACGACCCGTCTCAACCCTGGACACCTGCAAAATATTCAGTACAACAAATTTTTCAACTTTTAGCATTTGCGAGATTCAGCTTAATTGTAATTCAGCAATTTTGACTGAAAGTGGGTACATGAACTTAACCAAACCAAAAACTGAACCAACTTTTGACTAAAAAACCATAGTTTACGGCCATGATGAAACAATTTGGAAGACAAATAAGTGGAAGAACGAAAAGGACATACCTTTCTGCGGTGTAAGTAAGCTGATCATCACTCAAGAACAAGTTGAAATGAAAAATCAAGGTCCTCGTGCTTCCTCCGCTAAGGTTCATGGAGAGTTTCAGGATGCGGGTTAGGGCCTCATCAGATCGGCGTTCCACATAGACATAAGGCTCTAATGGGATCTTGATGAAACTAGATCTCATGTTTGACAAATCCACCGTCTTCCAAAGAATCGGATCGCAACAAGCAGCTCTCCATCCTCTACAAACATGAGCTAATCCCGAAGTCAACTCAAAGACGCTAAACTTCTGGAAAATTCTTACTAAGATGTCAGTGTCCAACTCTTCCCATCTCCTCAATCGACGACTCTCATACTCTTCTTCCATTCTTGTTGTACCCTAAACAAGCATAAGAACGTTAATCAACTGTTGTTATCCACAAGAGCTTATAGAAATAGGAAAGAGCACAACTTTAAGAAGTAGGAAAAGAAACACACATCAGTTCTCTTATTCTCTCATAAATATGAAATTCTAATCAATCAATCCTCCCTGAATCCCTCAATTTCCATGATTCCATTTCCATCACAGGATTGATTGATTGCATCAATCAATGAGTTATTACTGCTATAAGTGAAATGAACTACAGAACCCAACTATGATAATGTTGGAGTTAAGTAATCAAAGTTTAAAGTCCCAAAGAGAAAGACTTTTCTTCCCTCAGGTAAACCAATACAAACACCAAAGCTAGATTATATTCTTACATGATCATCATAATCGATCTTCATCACTATTTATCAGAAAAAGGAAACACCAAACCTTAGAAAGGAAAACTTCCGTATCAGAATAGTTCAACAAGGAATTGAAACCAAACATAAAACCAATCTACAGAGGAATATATGCAAGACAAGTCAAGAGTCTCAAACTCTAGAGATTGTGGCCAAGTAATTGAAGATCAACCATTAAAACTCAGAAGAACATGAAAAGACATAGAATTTGACAAACCAGAAGACTAAAGATCGTAAAACTCACTAGGACAGAGAATTAAGCGAAATCTGATGTAAAGGAATCGAATTTCGAAAATCTAGAGGAATAAGATTGAAAACCCCCAAGACTCTGTCAACAAATCAATCTGATCTCTTCACATTCCCAAATCAGTCGAACTAAAAAACCGAAGAGACAGATCTCGAATCGCCATTTTCTCAATTCAGAATTGAACAAAGAATCAAACGAAACATAGACATGAATTAGATCATAAAGAAGAAGCTGAAACACGCAAAGGGGCACTGAGAGAAATGAAGAACCTACCTTTAGGAAGAGGCAAATCGTTTGGCGACGACGACACCGTTACAATCTGTCTCTAGCCAATGGAAGTAGATGATATGAATTTTTTTATGATAAATCGGTTTGGTTTTGGTTTGACGGAGTTTTCAGATTAAACCGGTCTTAAACTCAACACAAACCCTTATCTTTGGGAACAAGATTCTTATTGAGGTTGACTCTTTAAAAAGTAGTTAAATCCGACGGTGGAATACACTTATGAGTAATCTAACGGCTGGTATGCAACTTTGGTAGGTGAGTGTGTTTAATCTATGAAGGGCGGCGATGCGAGAGAAGATAAAGAGAGAGAGAATAGAGAAATCTCTTGTCTCTTGGGTATCTTCTTCTTCACTTTCCTATCTCTTTCCCAATAAAAGGAGTCTCTCGCTTTCTCCAACTTCGCTATCCAAAGGCGTCGACGGTATAAAACCCTTTTCTTTGCTACACATAAAACCCTTTTCTTTGCTACACTCACTCTCTTTCTCAGTCTGTTTTTATTTTTCATTTGTTGTTGTTGTGTTTCATTGAAGAAGCTTTTAGGTTTCTGCTTCTCTGTTGTGTGAGCTGTTTTAAAGGTTGAGTTTTTCTTTTCTTCTATTTCTCATGGCGTTTGGTTTCGTTTCTTTTGGTGGTTTCATTTTGAGTTTTCTGAATCTGGGTACTCTTTATTTGGTTTTATTGATATGCAAAAATGCTTACTTTGAGATTAGGGTTGTGTATTCGCGTTTCGATTTGTTCAAAGATGATTGCTTGTTTTGCTTTGGAGAGTTTGGAGATAAGAAACATAGCTCAAGCTTTTGTGACATTGTTCTGCTCTTAGTTGGTGAATTGAAATTGTGTATTTTTGTGCCTGAGCTCTTTCTGTATACGTGTTTAAGAGAATTAGCAATACTGATGTTCTACCATTACCCAATGCAGCCTCCAACATTGCATCATGGCTTGGTCGATAGCTCTTCTTACACCTCCTTTTTTTGGTCCCGGAAGGCATGTGCAGGCCAAAGAATACAGGGAACCAAGAGGGTGTGTGATGAAGATGAGCAGTTTAAAAGCACCTGTTCTGAGAATTCAGGCCACAGAATACAGAGAACCAAGAGGGCGTGTGAAGATGATGTCCAGTTTACAAGCACCTCTTCTGACAATTCAGAGCTTCTCAGGGTTAAGGGCCCCCAGTGCATTAGATTATTTGGGAAGGCCTAGTCCAGGTTTCCTTGTTAAGTATAAACTTGCAAAATCATCTGGGAGAGAAAAAGCTAGCCGATGTGTACCCAAAGCAATGTTTGAGCGTTTTACCGAGAAAGCAATTAAGGTCATAATGCTGTCTCAAGAGGAAGCTCGGAGACTTGGCCATAACTTTGTTGGGACTGAGCAAATACTGTTGGGTCTAATTGGAGAAGGGACTGGGATTGCCGCCAAGGTTCTTAAATCCATGGGGATCAATCTTAAAGATTCACGCGTGGAAGTAGAAAAGATAATTGGGAGAGGCAGTGGATTCGTGGCAGTGGAGATTCCATTTACTCCTCGCGCAAAGCGGGTGCTGGAGTTGTCACTAGAGGAAGCTCGACAACTTGGTATGGGTCTATTTCTATTATGAATATTTAGCCTTGGAGCTTGTTATGTGTTGTGCAATACATAAGCTTTCTTGACTGATGAAGCTAACTAATTCTTCTCCATTTGGGAAATGTTTTGCTATTTCGAAATCTAGGGCATAACTACATTGGTTCAGAGCACCTTTTGCTTGGTCTACTTCGTGAAGGGGAGGGTGTGGCAGCTCGTGTCTTGGAGAATTTGGGTGCAGATCCTAGTAATATACGGACACAGGTAAATGCACCAACTCTGGATTCTAAGGTTAATGTTATGTCTTAGTAAACCATTTCGTTATAACATTTTGAGATACATATATCATTTTTAGGTTATACGTATGGTCGGGGAAAACAATGAAGTCACAGCAAGCGTTGGTGGGGGAAGCAGCGGAAACAGCAAAATGCCAACACTTGAAGAGTATGGGACTAACTTAACTAAACTAGCAGAGGAGGTACTAAAAATGTGTACTCATTTTGAAGAGAGTGTCATGTTAATGCTTGAAGGTTTCTACTAAAATTTGGTTTTTCTCTTTCTATGGCAGGGTAAACTGGATCCGGTTGTTGGAAGGCAGCCACAGATCGAACGAGTGGTCCAGATCTTGGCTCGAAGAACCAAGAACAACCCATGTCTTATTGGAGAACCTGGAGTTGGTAAGACGGCAATAGCAGAAGGACTTGCACAGCGAATAGCTAGTGGTGATGTTCCTGAAACAATCGAGGGGAAGACGGTAAATATTCTCCCGTTGGATCATTTTTAATGAACTTAATAGGCTTAGTTAGAGTGCATAAATATGTATAAATATTTACTTTTACTTTTTTTGTCAGGTTATAACCCTTGATATGGGTCTTCTAGTGGCTGGAACGAAATACCGTGGAGAGTTCGAGGAAAGATTGAAGAAGCTTATGGAGGAAATCAGGCAAAGTGATGAGATAATTCTGTTTATTGATGAAGTGCACACGCTCATCGGTGCAGGAGCCGCTGAAGGTGCGATCGATGCTGCTAACATCTTAAAGCCAGCTCTAGCAAGAGGTGAATTGCAGGTAAATTTTCTCAATTCTTTTTATCAGTCTAATGCTGTCGAAATGTCAATTAGAACCGTAAACTCAAGATTTACGAAATGTTTTTTTTTTCTTTTTTTACGGTTGTAGTGTATTGGTGCAACAACAATTGATGAGTACAGGAAACACATTGAGAAAGATCCTGCATTGGAGAGACGGTTCCAGCCTGTGAAAGTACCTGAACCAACTGTAGAAGAAGCTATACAGATTTTGCAAGGTCTGCGTGAGCGCTATGAGATCCACCACAAACTTCGATACACTGATGAAGCCTTGGTTGCTGCTGCACAATTGTCACATCAGTACATCAGGTTTTTATTTTATTCAATTTCAGTCTTTCACCAACACAGAACATTGTCTTTACACAAATTGCAGCATTATCTCAACCCAGCTTCTTCTCTTGAATGAGCAGTGATCGGTTTCTTCCCGACAAAGCGATTGACTTGATTGATGAAGCTGGGTCTCGGGTTCGACTACGCCATGCTCAGGTTTAATATTTGCATGTATCTCAACTACCAAAGAACTATGTGTGTTTATATCTACTTGAGCTGATTCAGAGAAAGTTTCGTTTGCTTAGCTTCCTGAGGAAGCTAGAGAGCTTGAAAAGCAACTCAGGCAAATCACCAAAGAGAAGAATGAAGCTGTGCGAAGCCAAGACTTCGAGATGGTATCGATTTCAAGTATTTCTTACTCTCTATACATCCAAGACTAATATTTACATTTCCTGAGTTCTTCTTTCGACAGGCTGGTTCTCATCGTGACCGTGAAATAGAGCTCAAGGCTGAGATAGCTAATGTTTTATCTCGAGGCAAAGAAGTGGCCAAAGCCGAGAATGAAGCTGAGGAAGGAGGACCTACTGTCACAGAATCTGACATCCAACACATCGTCGCCACCTGGACAGGAATCCCGGTAGAGAAAGTCTCGTCTGATGAATCTAGCCGTCTTCTCCAAATGGAGCAGACCCTTCACACAAGAGTCATTGGCCAAGATGAAGCCGTTAAAGCAATCAGTCGGGCTATCCGCCGTGCCCGTGTTGGGCTCAAAAACCCAAACCGTCCTATCGCCAGTTTCATCTTCTCTGGTCCAACTGGTGTTGGGAAATCAGAGCTTGCTAAGGCCTTGGCTGCTTACTACTTCGGTTCAGAAGAAGCAATGATCCGTCTTGACATGAGTGAGTTCATGGAACGACACACTGTTTCGAAACTCATCGGTTCACCTCCTGGTTACGTAGGATACACAGAAGGAGGTCAGTTAACAGAGGCGGTTCGACGCAGGCCCTACACTCTTGTTCTCTTTGACGAAATTGAGAAAGCACATCCCGATGTTTTCAACATGATGCTTCAGATCCTAGAAGACGGTAGACTAACTGATAGCAAAGGAAGAACTGTCGATTTCAAGAACACGCTTCTGATCATGACTTCAAACGTAGGGAGCAGCGTGATCGAAAAAGGTGGTAGAAGAATTGGGTTTGATCTTGACCACGACGAGAAAGACAGCAGTTACAACAGAATCAAGAGCTTAGTGACTGAGGAACTAAAACAGTATTTCAGACCAGAGTTCTTGAACAGGTTAGATGAGATGATTGTTTTCAGACAGTTAACAAAGCTGGAAGTCAAGGAGATTGCTGATATAATGCTTAAAGAAGTGGTGGCGAGACTTGAGGTCAAAGAGATTGAGCTTCAGGTGACTGAGAGGTTTAAAGAGAGAGTGGTGGATGAAGGATTCGACCCGAGTTATGGTGCGAGGCCACTTAGACGTGCAATAATGAGGCTTTTGGAGGATAGTATGGCGGAGAAGATGCTTTCAAGGGACATTAAAGAAGGAGATTCTGTGATTGTTGATGTTGATGCCGAAGGAAGTGTGGTTGTGTTGAGTGGTACCACTGGACGTGTTGGTGGTTTTGCTGCTGAAGAAGCCATGGAAGATCCTATTCCAATATTGTAGAAGGAAACAAGGGGTTTTCTAGTGATTTTCTTTTAAGTGTTATTGAATTGACTATTGAGTCTCTTATGATTCGTATTTTGTACTCTAATCTCTTTGTTTCTGGATAATGACTGTTCGGGAACCACAGAGAATTTCCCACAAAAAAAAAGAAAGCAGGATTTGGTTAGAATTTCATCGAGTCATATAAGTGTCAAAATTGAGAATCTAATCACAGATTAACGAGGTTCAATTCTTCTATCCCATCCTCAAAACATGGTTTATAAAAACAGTAAGGGTAACATGAATTTTTCGTGATCAGTGTTTTCGATATCCTATTTTTTACCCAGTATCGTCCTCCAAAACTTTTTGGAATTGATTGCAAAAATAAGAATACCAAAAGCTTACACACTTAAGTGTGAAAAGGGAAAACATAAAAAATACAATGACACAACAGATTCTTCGTGAAACTTACATGACGAGAGATATACAAAACGAAAATTTCTTCTATCAAAGAAAAGGAAGAGACTTTACTATGAATCAGCATCGAGATCGTGATTCGAAGAAGTAGGCGAGGGAAGCTGATCGATTTCTCGTCGAGAAGCTTCCCACAACTGTTGCTCTATTCCCAGTTTTCGTAGCTCTATCAACCCTCTTTCCACTGAAGACAAGCAAAATGGGAAACTTTAGTTTTATCATCATTATAAATCTACTCCTCGCTAAAGCTTTAAAGCAAAAGAATCAGATATTATAACGAAATGGCTTAAGTCCGGTTTTACCATCCAAGGCATCATGAGAAGTCGTCTGAGATTTCCCACTGCTACGGCTGATCCATAACTGGACACGTTCCTCTGCGATGTCATCTTCCACACCGTGCAACTTAGCTCTTCCCCAGAAGTACATCAGCCATGCCTGCATTATGTAATTGTAGGAATCAAGACGATATCTTGATTTAAACTGATAAGTAACGGTTCTACAGTGTTTGGATTCATAAGTTTCGTCATCCAGCACATAGATCTAGACACGTTTCAAAAGATGTTTCGGTGTGGTTACTTTTTGTCGGATATTTTCTTTCTATGTGATGATATACAACATTGATAATGTGTGGTCGTCTCAAAATCAAGTCACTCGATGGATGATTTAGGCTTTTAGCTGGAAGGTGTATATCATGATGAGTGTAAGTGTTAAAGTACCTGCTTAAAGGCAACATCTTCTTGTTCCGCTTCACCCAGTTCTGCATTTATAACAACAAGAGAACATTGTATAAGATTTCACGATATGGTTGATTACGTCTACAGAAGATGATTTTATGCGTTGAGTAAAGGTAAAATTTGAAACCACAGAAAATCCTTCAAGGTAGGGGACATAGATGCAATTTACTCCTACTAAATCAACAACGCATGCACTATGTCAAAGACCGAGAGGATGTGGCTAGACTCTTTTTTTGGGTTAAAGATGTGGCTATACTAGTGAAACCCTTCCACAACATTCAAGGTGTTGAGGGTTCGACCCCAAGAACCTCTACATAAGGGTGGAAAACAAAGAGAAAAGAGTTAGTGAGACTTTTCCGTTACCATATGCATCGATAAATCTGGATTCTCCATGACCTTTGGAGTCTGTAAGATACAGAGAAAACAAAAGTTAAATTGCTTTTAGTTATGCCTTCTTATTAAGAGCTTATAAGCGTTAAGTATCTAAACAGAAAACAGATTACTCATCCATCGTTTAAACTTTTAAGAATAGAAGCGAAAGAAGCATATATTTGTCATTGTGGTGTTATAGCTCGCAAATACATTACATACCGGAAACAGTGTGGCGAACCAAACTCAACTTTCTCTGCTGGGCGAATATAAGCACAACAGCATCCTCCACCTGATATTCAAAAGAGAGAAGAAGATTTGAAAACGTAGTCCTTGGAGATATCTGCTAGGTGACAACACTTGTAGGTAACTCAGAAAGAATTATGGATACCTTTAATGATGCTAGCTCTCTCAAACCCATCTCAACTGAAAGCATACTTTCAATATTTCCTTCTCCAGTTAGATCACTCAAATCTCTAGCCGCCTTACTCCGATCATTCCCACCTGCATTATTTCATATGTTGATAAGTAAAAAAATTTACAACAACAGCAAGCAAAGAATTTTTTTAAACTATAGCAGACAATAGACGAGCCTTTATCCCAAGATAACTCCTTCGCCTTCTGTGCTGCTGAAGTGACGAGCTCAAATGGAAGAGGAGCCAACTTTGACCAGTGCTCTTGCCTGGATGGTGCTATATCCGCACAAATGCCTACAGAAGCACACCATAGGAAAAGCAAATATCTGTAAATTTGATTTATTACTACCACAAGTATATGCCATGTTGACGGAAGATACAAAGAATATTATGATAATATTTTCTCTGGTTCAGAATATAAACTCTTTTTCTTAAGAATGGATGAATCACCTACCATGTTGCACAGCCAAGCCCCAATACCGAGCAAGCCAGCATCTCTTCAGAACTACTTCTTCCTAGATAATTCAATCATTCATAAAGTCAGAACCTCAGAACCTTATCAATTATTGGTACATTACGAGACCCAAGATTTTTTGACAAACCATTTCATCCTGTGTTAAAATCATCCTCTGAGTCATTGTGCGAAGAGACTTCGCTTCAGACTCTGCTTCTTGAAGCCGTTCTGCAGCAGTTGTAGCCTCATCTTTCAAGTTCTGAACATAGCAGAGAAAAATAAGACATGGTTTCATAATGCAAATAAAAGTGGTACATCTCATAGAAAACAGTACATCAGTGAACCTTACCTCAAGCTCCGAACGTAGGGAAACAATTTCCTCATCCTTTCCACTCTTTTTTTGTTTAGCAACATTTAGAGCAGCCTGTAACAGGTACAAATTTTCTGCACAGCTTAAATTGTATGTTTTACATAATGACTCGATTAAAAGAAGACTACATCTGAGCAGCAAAATAGATTGAGGGTATTAACCTCTCTTTGACGCAATGCTGCTTCTTTCCTATACAAAGACATATTCAACATGAGCGATTAAAAACTACCACCTTGGTTTCTGAAAAAGAGAGCAAGAAAAGAGAAGCTAAAGAAGGCACAGGCTCCCACCTGCTTAACAATTTCGCCTCCAAGGAAACTCCTTCTCCAAGAGAGGCAACCTTTTGGAACCAAAAATAAAAACAAATGAAACCTTGAACAGATGCCAATACATTAGAAATATATGATTTAAAGTAAATTTAAACAACGAGGTGGGATGCTGTTTCAAAAAGATAACAACAAGATATACAAAGAGATTTAAACAAGTGGAGTATTTTTTTCAGTCAGAATTTCAAGACGCAACATAAGTGAAAAATGGACTACTCAAGACAACCAGTTCAAAAACCTGTTTCTCGAGCTCCTTAGCCCTAGCTTCTGCTTCCACCCTTTTTTCTTCCGCACGACGAAGCTGTAATCAAGAATAAATTTTATGAACAACAGAAGTAAACAGCTTTATTACATAATATAAAATTCAATCGCAGAGATCAAACCTTCTCCAGTACATTCTCATTCTCCTCTTGTAGCATATCCAGCTGCATATAAAAATGAATCAGCCCCAAGTCAACTCTTATGACTCATACACAAATTCTAATTTGACTAAAATTTACAATAACTAAATTGACGAGATACCGCAAAAGGTTCAAAAGAAACAATCACATACTTCATCACGAAGAGCTGAAGCTTCCCGCTGATCACCCTTTTCTTTTGAATTTACTGATGGTACATCAGCAAAGAACCTAAAAACATCAAATATCCGAAATCAAACGCAAGACGCACAACCAAAAACCAGCAGGGATCTCTAATTCTTGGAGCAAGGATCCCATTTCTCATGAACCTTTATAGCAACCTCTATTATTAGGCTTTGAGGATAAATATTTAGTCAACGAAAAATCATATTATACACCAACTCCAAAGAGCAACCAAACTGGTTTTGACATATTCCACTAAGTCACACGTTCCCTTGACTACCAAGATTTGAGAACTATAATAAGAAGCACAATTTTTAAGAACTTCAAAATGTTATCACCTTTTATCTCTGCTCCGAGTTGGAGGATCAAGTGGAGGAATAGAAACCGGAGTTTTCACCGACACCCTACTAGGCGGCATTAGATTAGGAATCGGAGTCGGAGTCGTAGATCTAGCAGACATTGACGGCCTTCCGGCTGAAGCAGACCGCACTGAAGAAGGTACTTGCTCGGCGAAGTTCCTGCCTAACTAATCAAAGCACAAAAAAAGAGAGAGACTAATTAGCCCTAAAGAATCAAATTCACCACAACTACAATCAAATCAAGCTAATCTGAGCTAATTCAATCAGCTAGAAAAACGGAATTCACCGCAGGAGACGGCGATCTAGTTCGGGGAGCAAATGAAACAGCCGGCAAATTATTATTTCCGTTGCTGCTATTGCTTCCGGTGGAGGAGATAGAAGAAGGTGCATGACGAGCAGGTTTTAAAGAAGCAGATGCGAATCTGAGACTTAGATCTTCATCTTCATCTTCATCATCTTCGTCTCCGTTGTCTTTGTTCTGTAAGGCCATGACCTTAGCTAATCGCTGTGCCGCGGCTTTGGCAGCTACGTTCTGAGTCCGTTTAACGGTGGAGAAACCTCCGATACCACCGAGCTGTTTCCGGTGAGCAGGAGACATCGCCGGTGATGTTGCCTCCGTACTGTTCGATGATTCGCTCCACTGGCGACCATACACTGGGCTACCCGCCCTCCTCCGATCCATCAGTGTGTTGGTGAAGGTACTTGTTGGTTGGATGAAATCGCTGTATTTAAGCGAGCAACAAGCAGGTGAACCAGAGAAAATGAAATTTCTCGGGGAAAAAGGTAGATTTTCTCGAGAAAACGGAAGGGAAAATAAACGTTCGGTGAGATTGGAGAAAAGTGTTGAAATAACAGTGACGCCAAAAACGACAGCGTTTAACACGGAGAAGAGAAACACATGCGAGCTTTCAAAGGTAAGTGATTAATGATAAGATTATAGTTAACAAAATCTTTAATCATTTTCACTTAATCTGCGTACCATTTAAAAACAAAAATATACAACTGTTTATGTTGTATCTGTTCTGAATCATATTATCTGTGATATTTTAATACAGTTTATAAAGAGATTTGTTTCTCTTCTAAGAGAAAATTTATATACACATATTAATCAAATCACATGAGTAAATTAAAATCCCCCCTGATTCGTGGTTTGTCCAGGTTATTTTTTCGACCAAGTTTAGTTTTATTTTGGAAGAAAATTTTACAAATTCAATTATTCAAAAGCACATGGTTTGGTATCAAAGACTATAATATATATAACTAGCCCAACAATGTTGGAGAACTAATTATGGGATTCAAAATCCTCAAACCTCTTGACAAGAATCCACAAAGGAAACTGTTACTCCAAGTCTAATCTTCTTGGAGCTGGCAGTGGCAACAAATGAAGTTCTAGCCATGCTTGGCTAAGTTTTCTCAAAGGTAATTAACAAAGTGCTCACTCAAGGTTCGAAATTTGGGTAATGGTAAACAAGTTCACGTATGGAGAGATAACTTGTTACATACAAATACCATTTACGCATGGTAGAAACGGTTTACTAATTTTGATTATTCTAACCAACAATCAAAGATCAGTATATCTTTACTATATACAGTGTTAGTATTATTAGAAATATATGTTTCTTTTCAGTGATTTATTCGGTCTGTTGACAAGTAAAGAGTCGTGACAAATCAGTATTTGACTGTTTCTATCGCCGTCGTCAGTCAATGGTAAAATATGCAAATAGTGAGGGGGTAAAAATGACATTTCATAACCAAAAACTCAGCACCTATAAAAACGTCAAATTAGATTCCAGCAAAACTCAACCTGACATTTTTTTCTCTCGAAGAGAAAAGTCGAAAAACCAACAGAAGAATTTGAATTTCTCATCTCCTCTCTCGAAATGTCTGACTCAAGCAGATCGCTGATCCCGAGCTTTCTCTACTCGTCCGATCATCGTCTTTTTCAGGCGACGACCATGAGTACTCACCTTAAATCACAGCCGTTGATTTCTCCGACTAATTCTTCAGTCTCATCCAACGGTACCAGTTTCGCCATCGCGACGCCGAATGAAAAAGTGGAAATGTACTCGCCGGCGTATTTCGCGGCGTGTACGGTCGCCGGGATGCTGAGCTGCGGTATCACCCACACGGCGATTACGCCACTTGATGTCATCAAATGCAACATGCAGGTGAAAGTTCCAAGCCAACTTCTCTATTTGTAGTTAACATTTTTAATACGTGTGTGATAAGTAAAATATTTAGTGAGAAAAACTTGAATATAGAAATTATTAGCGGAAAAAAAAACAGCGAATAACAATTTTTGTTTTTGTCAACTTTTACGTTTTCTTGTTTTACACGGCATCGACTCTTCAACGCCGTCGAAGACTTTTCAATCTCATGCATGATTTTGATGTTCACTCAGAGAGAATATTCCACGAATTTCCAAAAAAGACCCTTAATTCTGTTGTTATTTCAGATTGATCCACTGAAGTACAAGAACATAACTTCAGCTTTCAAGACAACAATCAAAGAGCAAGGGCTTAAGGGTTTCACCAGAGGCTGGTCACCAACGCTTCTTGGTTACAGTGCCCAAGGAGCTTTTAAATACGGTCTCTATGAGTACGCCAAGAAATACTACTCAGACATTGTTGGACCAGAATACGCAGCTAAATACAAGACCTTGATTTACCTCGCTGGCTCAGCCTCTGCAGAAATCGTCGCTGATGTGGCTCTTTGTCCAATGGAAGCTGTCAAAGTCAGGGTCCAGACTCAGCCTGGTTTCGCCCGCGGTTTATCTGATGGTTTACCAAAGATCATCAAATCCGAAGGCTTCCGCGGGTTACACAAAGGACTTGTTCCTCTCTGGGGACGCCAGATTCCATGTAAGTCTCTATACACAAGAAAATGTAGTAGAGTCATTGAGATGATGATTTCAGTTACTAAAAGAAAATTCGACTTCTTTGCAGATACGATGATGAAATTTGCTACTTTTGAAAACACTGTGGAGCTCATATACAAGAAAGTGATGCCTACCCCAAAAGAAGAGTGCTCAAAGCCAGTTCAGCTCGGAGTTAGCTTTGCAGGTGGATACATTGCTGGAATATTCTGCGCCATCATCTCACATCCTGCAGATAATTTGGTGTCTTTCCTCAATAACTCTAAAGGAGCAACCGTTGCTGATGTAAGTAAAAAAGCTCCATACTCTTCACCACAACATCAAACTTGTGGATACACAACACAGAGCTTTTTATATGATCTACTGACTTGGTTTGATTCTTTCATGTGCTACAGGCAGTAAAGAGGCTAGGGTTATGGGGTATGTTAACCCGTGGCCTTCCTCTTCGCATTTTCATGATAGGAACACTCACTGGAGCGCAGTGGGTTATCTATGATGCTGTCAAAGTTTTAGCTGGATTGTAAGTTTTCATCATCAATACTCAATTCATTTAAGAACTAATTATGAAAGACACTCCATCAGTTAACTATAATTTTATCATTTTATTAGGCCAACCACTGGTGGTGCTTCTCCAGCTACTGCGCTTGCTCCATCTGTAAGTGCATAAAATTACAAGAATATTCCTCGCGTAGCCGTCACGTTAGAGCAATAAAAGGGAAACAGAACTACCAGTTATTTTTCTTAATTATTTTGTTTCTGTTGTCTAGTATAGAACAAAAATGGTGTTCACTACATACATCTAGCTAATATGGAAGTCATTTAAAATATCATTTGCAATACAAGTATAGAACCAATCTAAGAGGGACAACAACTCTTGAGATGGGCTTACTTGAAAGATTTGTGTAACTTTTTTAGCATTCCATCATTTGCAATACATATTTTCTTATAAAGTTATGAAAATGATATAAAAAGGTAAATAATTTACATATGCCCATGCCCTGATCCATTGTTCTAGGCGCTAGGCTTCTACCAATTTATTAAACATATTCCGAAAACCGAAGTAACAAAAAAAAGTTGCATTGTATCACAAGTTAAAAACACAAAAAAGCTTCATCTTCTTCCATCAACTGTCGTCAGAGAAGGTAATCTTCTTACCGCAAGATACCCTGAAGATTTCCGTCTTATAAACACCATAGAGCTTCATTTCTTATTCGGTTAGGTCTCCAAATCATCTTTTTCTATCAGAAGGCTGTCTTGTCCAAGGTAGTCTTCGTACCTGGAATAACACAAAAACCCTTCTGATCTCTCCATGTATACCAAAAACTTCACCCAGTGTGCCTCTTGATAACAAACTTATGAGGCAAATAGTTAAATCCCTTACCAAAGCTTCTTTGCAAGAAGACTAACACGGTTATCTTTGTTAATTAGGTATTGCATAGATCACAAGGTTTGGTAAGGGATTTAACTATTTGCCTCATAAGTTTGCTTTTAAGAGCACATTTCACAAAACGTTAGGTAAAGGGTTTTTGTTATTCTAGGTACGAAGACTACCTTCGACAAGAAAACCGTCTGATAGAAGAAGATGAGACAGTGGAAGGACTTGATGAGACTCCCGATTCCGATTATCTTGAGGTACCTTATTTTTTAATTCTCTTCAAAACATGCTAGGCTCCAAAAGAAATGCTTAGCGTTTAAAGAACAGAACTGTTGCCACAAATCCCGAAGATGACTTTTCATGGGGATGAATCAACTTATTGTTAATTTAAATTCTCTTCTCGTCCTCCTTAGAGTCGTGCTAACACAGTTGGCTGTTAAATTCAGGAAGTTGCTGTAAGAAAAAAGACGCTCTTTATTGCCAATCTCCCTTTGAAAAGTGAAATGCCACATATGTAACTAGCCCCTATACTTTCCTCTTTCGTTCCTGTAGCAAGTTTTTCATGGCTGATATTTTATCCTCCATTTTCTACAGCATCAATTTCTTCAGAGATGTTGGAGAAGTTGTTAGTGTTCGACTTATTGTAGACCACAGGGGTAAGCATGTGGGCTGTGGCTTTGTTGAGTTTGCTTCTGCTTACAAAGCAAAGAAGGTGAGACTAGTTTAATGATGAAAAGTATATAAGTAGCCATTTGAAAAGTTTTGTATACTTATATGATGTCAAATTTACAAGTAGTTATTTGAAAGCACGATTGCTAATCAAATCTTTTATACTATTAGGCGCCGCTGGAAAAGAAGAACCTAAGAAGATTGCGGAATCGTTATGTTGTTCTTGACGTGGCTGAGATAGCTCCATACCCTCTCCGACCCAAGTAAATTGATTTTCCATGTTATTGAGATTTGTTTCTCTAACTGCTTATTAGAGTTTTGATGTCATTGTACAAGTTTAATGCTATTGTTTCTTGTTAATTAGGTACAACCTTGCAGAGAAGCTTTGGTAAGGGATTTAACTATATTGCCTTTTGAGTTTTGTTATCAAGAGCACATTGGGTGAAATTTTTGGTAAACATGAAGAGATGACAAGGGTTTTTGTTATTCCAGGTACGAAGACTACCTTCGAGAAGAAAGCCTTTTGATAGAAGCTGATGATTTGGAGAACAAACAGAAGAAAAAGAAGATTAAAGAGAAACAAATCAATGTTACAGAAACAAATCTCCATAACAAGGAAAATCAATTTACTTGGGTCGTGGACGGTATGGAGCAGTCTTAAGATAAATCTCGCGATCGAGTAAATATTTGCCGTTCTTCATTTCCAGCGCCTACAGTATTAAAGATTTAGTCAGCAATCAACTTTCAAAATAACTACTTTTATCATTTTCTTCGTAGGGAGATTAACTGTGGGTAAGAAATTAGGTGTTATTACCAGAACACGACAGAACTTTTTTTAATTACTGTTATATTTTCGAGTTTTTTTATTACCCAGCGTGCCCCTACTAAACGTTACCGAAAAAAACATAATTACAGGGAATGCCACTGCCACGTCAGAACTTGCTGACGTGGATTAAATGAACTCAGCCGGCTGAGTTACGGTATGTTGCGGCTGACTTACGTCAAAAATATATGAGTCATAACAAAACGGCGAAGTATGAGTATAACTCAGCCAGACGTTACGGCTGAGTTGAAAAATGTTGCCTGAGTTATACTATAACTCAGGCAACAGTATGCTTGAGTTAAGGATGTTCGGCCGAGTTATAAGAAGTTATACGATAACCCAGCCAACAATATGGCTGAGTTATGAGAAAAAGGCTGACTTATTTCCTCGACGCGGCCGAGTTATAGTTTTGATTAGCTTAGTTATGGAAAGATGTGACGGCTGAGTTATAGTCGAGTGATATAAATCAGCCGCCAATAGCTGGATTACGATATAACTCAGCCATGTTATGGCTGACTTATTTTTAAAAGATTAATTACTATAATATCATGCAGTTATGGCCGAGTTGTTGAACGTTACGGTTGAGTTAGTTGAGTTACGACATTACACGGCTGACTTAACTTTATTTTTTTTTCCTTTTTTAATTACTGTAATAGTATTCATGTTGCGACTGACTTATAGATTTGCTTGATGGCTGAGTTATCAAATGTTCGTTTGGTGGCTTAGTTGCTACCTCATCAATTCAAAACGACGTCGGCTGTAATATTTCATGTCATCATTCCATGTCAGCATCATCAAAGGATAAAAAAATAGGGTAAAATTTTTTCAACTCGTCTTCTTCACTTGAATTTTTCACATCACCGGAACTTCTAATTCCTCATCATTTTCCTCATTTTTCTTCAATTTCTTTCATCTTTCTCCCGATATGGTTGATCTAGTTTTGGTAATTGTTGTTTCCAGGAATTGGGTATAGAAACACAAATACATATTTAACACTGATGAAAGAGGGTGTAAACTTGTGCAGATAGATGCGAAAACAACGCACGACAAATTTGTGAAGTTGGTGCTCGATGATAAAGTTAGACGAAATGTTGTATCTCTTATTGTTTCACGACAAATTTACATGTCACGGCTGAGTTATATGCTTAAGGGAAGACGAAAGGTTTAGTCAATTTACTTGTCACGACTGAGTTATACGTTCCAGGAAAGACGAAAGGTTCGATAAAATTACATTACGGTTGAGTTATATGCTTAAGGAAGAACGAAACGTTCAGTCAATTTACATGTCGCGGCTGAGTTATATGTTCCAGGGAAGACGAAAGGTTCGGTAAAATTACATTACGACTGAGTTATATGTTTAAGGGAAGACATCTATAAATTTACATGTCACGGCTGAGTTATATGTTCAAGGGCAAACGAAAGATGAGTGTAAATTATATGTTACGGCTGAGTTATATGCTTCAGGGAAGACGAAAGGTTCGGTAAATTACATGTCACGGCTGAGTTATCATTTAGGGAAGACGAAAGGTTGTATAAATTATATGTTACGGCTGAGTTACATCACGTTAAGGCTGAGTTACATCACTTTACGGCTGATTTATAATACAGATCGGAAAGCAACATTTTTCTGGGGAAGACAATATGAAATTTATTGGCCAAATAACAACAATCAAATTAAAAAACGTAATAATCTGTTTGAGGGATACATAGGAGGAAGACGAAACCATATGAATCAAAACATTGATAGAAGTAGAAATATCTCTAAATAGATCGATTGAGAGGAAAACTAAACGATAGACATATTAAATCAAAGTAAAAGAGTAGTTATTCTTGATTCAACTAAAACCTGTAACAAATCATATAAAATTCCACAGATCTCTTTGATTTGGGTTTTGATTTTTGATGACTTGAAATTCGACACCACCGAAAGAGTTTCGGCCGAAAGAGACGAGATAAGTAGAGAACGGCGATGAAATTAGGGTTCCGTCGACTGAACGAGAGAAGAGAGCGACATTTTTTTTTTTTTTTTTTTTTTTGCGCGGATGAATAGTAAGATGTGCTGAAAAAATGAGAAACTGAAAGTTTTAAAGGAATTTTTGGTTTCGGATGACGTGGATTAGGGTAAATGACATGGACTGATGACATGGATAATCACTGTTTTTTTATTTATTTTTTAATTAAAAACGAATTTAATAATAATATTTAATTAAAACTAATCAAGGGTCTTAAGTGTAATTACACAAGTACCGAAAACATACGAATAATAAAAAAAAGATGTGTTCTATTATAAAAATAAACATATTCTAGTAATTATTTCCTCTTCATAAGTATACACTAAATTTCTAATGACTAGTAAAATACTTTTCATCATTACTATAAACTAATCTGACCTTCTTTGCTTCGTCAGCAGAAGTAAACTCAACAAAGCCACGGCCAAAAGGCTTGCCCTTTTGGTCTACAATAAGTCGGACATTAACAACTTGTCCAGCATCTTTGAAGAAATCGATGCTGTAAAAATGGAGGGTAAAATATCAGCCTTGCTCCAAGAACGAAAGAGGAGATTAAAGGTGCTACTTACATATGTGATATTTTTGTTCGGCGAGGGACATGCGCAATAATGAGCACCTTTTCTCTTAAGGCAACTGCCTGAATTCAACAGTCAAGTGTGTTAGCACGAGTCTAAGGAGAAAAGGACTTGAATTGCATAACAAGAAGTAGCCTCATCTAAAGATTCATCCTCAGAATAAAGTCATTTTTTTTAAGGGTAATGAAATATTTTGAAGATAATAAGAACAAGTACCTCAACACAACTAGGAGTTTCATCAAGTCCTTCCACTGTCTCATCTTCTTCTATCAGAAGGCTATCTCGTAGAAGATAGTCTTCGTACCTGGAATATCAAAAACCCTTGTGATCTCTCCATGTATACCAAAACCTTCACCCAATGTGCTCTTGATAACAAAACTCAAAGGCAAAAGAACTTACCAAAGCTTCTCTGCAAGGTTGTACCTACTTAACAAAAATAATAGCGTTAGTCTTCGGTAATGGCATCACAACTCTAGCAATAAGTTACAACTAGTGTTACTGAAACAAATTAAATCTCCATAAAATGGAAAATCAATTTACTTGATTCGTGGAGGGTACGGAGCTGTCTTAGCCACACCAAGAAAAATCTTATGATCGTGCAAATATTCACCATTCTTCTTTTCCAGCGCCTACAGTGTGTGAGATTTAATCAGTTATCCTACTTTCGAATAACTGCTGAATGTTTTTCATCATAAGTATACACTAATTTTCAAATGACTTTGATAATTTTTAAATCATTACTACAAAACTAGTCTCACCATGTTTGCTAAGCAAGGAGAAGCAAACTCAACAAAGCCATAGCCCACATGCTTACTCTCGGGGCTTACAATAAGTCGAACACTAACAACTTCTCCAACATCATTGAAGAAATCGAGTCTGTAAAAGTGGAAGGATAAAATATCAGTCATGGAAAACTTCCTCCGAGAACGAAAGCAAAAATTAAAGGTGCTACTTACATATGTAATATTTTAGTTTGGGGAGAGAGATTGGCAACAAAGAGCGTATTTTTTCTTACAGCAGCTGCCTGAATGGAACAGCCAAGTGTGTTAGCGCCACTCTTAAGGAGAAAAGGGCTTAAATATGCATAACAACAAAAAAGTAGACTCATCCCCGAGACAGAATAAGCGTTTCTTCTGAGCCTGACAGATTTCGAAGATAATAAGAACAAAGGTACCTGAACAATTTTGGGAGGTGTCTCCTCTTCTTCAATCGGAAGGCTTTCTTGTTGAATGTAGTCTTCGTACCTGCTATACCAAAAACTTCACCTAATGTGCTCATGGTAACAAACTCAAGAGGCAAATAGTTGAATCCCTTACCAAACCTTGTGATATATGCAATACCTAATTAACAAAAAGTAATAGCATTAGTAATCTGTAATGGCATAAAAAAAACCTAGCAACCATGCCAGAAACAAAATCACTATAACAGGGAAAATTAATTTACTTGGGTTGTGCAATATTTTCGCAGCTAGCCATGCCAAGAATAAGCTTATTACCACACAAATATTCACCATTCTTCATATCCAGCGCCTACAGTATAATTAAAAGATTTGATTAGCAAAGGTATTTTCGAATAACAATTTGCATCATAAGCATAGGGTACTTTTCAAATGACTAGTAAAATACATTTCATCATTAAACTATAAACTAGTCTCACCTTCTTTGCTTCGTTAGCAGAAGCAAACTCAACGAAGCCAGTGGACAAACGCAAACCGTTGCGTTTTGTAGTAAGTTGAACACTAACAACTTGTCCAACATCTTTGAAGAAATCGATGCTGTAAAAAATGGAGGAGTCATGAAAACCTTGCTACAAGAACGAAAGAGGAAACTAAAGGTGCTACTTACATATCTGGCATTTTAGTGTCGCGAGGGAGACAGCAAACATAGAGCGTCTTTTTTCTTGAGGGAAAGCAACGAATCAAAAGACCAGACATATACTTCTTAGGTACCTCAACAGAATCGGGAGTTTCATCAAGTCCTTCCACTGTCTCCTGTTACATGAGTAGCCAGTTTGGAGACAATAAGAACAACTGAACATAAACTTGTACAATATTTTTAGATTTTTAAAAAAATCATACCTTCACTGGAGCCTGATCAGATTTTGTCTCCAACAACTCGACCGTTCCTTTGATCTGCTCCTGTTACATGAGTAGCCACTACTATAACAAAGTGTGTAAAGAAACTTGTTCCCAAAGAAGAAGAATCAAGTGGTTACCTTGTTCTCCTCCTCGGAATTTTCCTTATGTTTCTTCAGAATCGGTTTGGTCTCCAAATCATCTTCTGGCTCTCGCTTACCTTAAAGCAGAGCAGCAACAACAAAAAAAAAAACTCTTCAGCTAGAGTAGCCAAGACATGTCTATTTACAAAACAGTAGATAAGAGAGAGAGCCACCCAAAACAAACCCAATAAATTAACTTTGTCGGAACTGGCCATAGAGAAGATGAAAACAGCGAACGGTTTATTTGCCGGGAAGAGTTCTTTACGTTGAGAGCCGCAAAAAAGAGAAATATGATGAGACGAAGAGAGCGAGATTTTGGGTTTTCACACGTTAAGGGGTTTCGCTCTTCTTCGTGGGCCTTTAGGGCCTAATAAGCTTCGGCCCAATTTTATTTTTCTGTTGACTTTTTAAATAACCCAAAATATCAATATTACATCATTCCAGATTACCTGATCAACAAGAAAGCGATGTTTTTATTTTTAATACATGCCACAAATCATTCTTAAAAGCGCAGGTAACAACTATATCATATACTCTGAATTCTTCATCCATTGCCAATGACATCACTGCTCTCTTGTCTAACTTCATATACTCAATTTAAGCAATCATGTGCAGTTACTTAGCTTCTAGTAGAATTACTTTTACTACATATCTGGGGGAGAGAGAGAGGTAATCAAACCTGTGCTGGCAAGGCAGAGCAATAAACGGAATAGCAGGATCTCCTTGCCAAATAGGGCAAATAACTGTATGCTCTTTAGTGCTTGAGGACTTGTCCTTGGCAAATGGACTATGAATATTTTTTAACAGCTGATGAGTTTGAGCATCGGCATAGTAACCAGAGCATTTCCTGAATATCACCAAACTCAAATCTAAAGCTGAATGCCAAACAGAACCAGGAAATCAGATCCAACATAACGTTTCTGACAGCAGGGAAGACATATACTCTCAGTCAAGAAAATGTTAGAGACATGTTTACCCGGGACCTTCCTCTTCGCATTTTCATGATAGGAACACTAACTGCAGCGAAGTGGGTTATCTATGATGCTGTCAAAGTTTTAGCTGGATTGTAACTTTAAAGTTTTCATCACCTGCACTTAAAGATAGTCTAATCAATACTCGAACCATTGTAGAACCAACATATGCAAGACATCCATCAATTACCTATAATTTTCTCATTTTCTTAAGGCCAGCCACTGGTGGTGCTTCTCCAGCTACTGCGCTTGCTCCATCTGTAAGTGCATAAAAGTACAAGGACATTCCTCACAATGCCATCACATTAAAGAAATAAAAGGGAAAAAAACTCCCAACTTTTCTTATTTTATTTCTATCTTGTAAGAGTACAAAAATGGTGTTCACGACGCCTAGCTATTATGTTTTTACATAAGAAAGGTATGGCAAATATCATTTCTGCTTTCTACCGTATCTCAGTTTAAGCCCAACCAATCCAAGAGGGACTACAACTCTTGAGGTGGGTTTAACGGAAACACTGTGTCGAAAACAACCCTAGCAAATACGTGTCTAACTTCTGGAAGGTTGCCTGAAGATAATGAGGTATAATCAATTTTACTGTCTTGCTTAGGCACAAATCCCTTCTGCCCATTTTCTTTCACACACTCGAATATTCGTCTTGCATCTAGGTACAATTGCAACGGTATGAAAACCTGTAAAACAGCAAAGGATATAAGAGAGTTAGGACAACAGCTAAACCGAGGAAATATTGTTTCTAATCTTCAGTCAAAACATATATCAAGCTCCATAACCACCTATAGTCTAGGCGTACTCCCGAGAATCTGCATTTGCATTTGTGTCACTGAAACTTTGTTATATGAAGCTAAGAAAAATAGGAGCGGTTACCATATCGGAATATGGGGCCTGAGGGTACGCTGCCATAGCCTTGGAAATAAACCTCCCATCAGTCATCTGTCCCAAGGCTTCTTTGATAGATGAATCAAAATCCATGACTTCATCCAACAAGGTTTGGGAGTCCATTTCCTCTGGCTCCAGTAGCTCAAAGAAGCTTCTATTATGTGGCTTTGTGACTTTCCTGGTATTTTTTACAGCTTCTAAAACATCTCCACCATTGTGGACAGCAAGGCTAAACGCGGCTACCACTGAAGGATATCGAGGTTGATCAGCAAGTGCTTTGTGAAGAGCCAAGATTGTTAGCCTACAAATTTCCAATACAATAGTGTTGCGTCTTACAATTTTATCCACTGTATATGATAAGGATTGTGTTTTCAGGAACTTATAGAAGATGAGGACCGTACCATAAGCTGCTGTGGCAAGGTTTATCAGGAGCCAACAATTTATCCAAATTTCCGAAGAGAGACTGCATTACGAAATGTTAACTATAAGTTCTGTACTCAATAATTTAAGCAATAGAAACTTCTCTGTGACGAATATTGCAGAATGCGCATCTGCATATTACCAGAAGCAAGTTACTCCTTTTGTCGCGTCTCTTGAAACCAGTGCGAACGAGATATGCTGCCTGTGAATATTGAAGTTAGATAGACGCAAAGATACATTTAAGACATAACAATAGATGAGTGGAAACACTCACCTGAATTGGTAAAAGAATTTCTAGTATCCCAAATTTCCACAACAATCGTAAAGAAGCTTCTGCTGATCCATACGCTAACATGTAATTCATTTCCAACAAGATTCTTCCCTACATGTATAATACAGAATCATTCATGAACACACTGTTGTAAAAATAATGTGGAGAAAATATTTCTTTGTGAAGTGAAGCAGTAGTAGTACCCTGTGGAGTCTTTGTACTAGGAAGGAAAGGTTCTTTAAGAAATGAGCTGTTTCCTTGGAAATTGTAAAACCTAAACGCGCAGCAATTCTTGTTCCACGAAGAATCCTGGCTGGATATGTTATAATCGGTAAAGCACTGATAAGCTTCTATTATCTAGACTCTTAATGGTAATCATACAAGAATTTGTTTTTCTAGACTCTACAGGATTTTGGAAAAGAATCCATGGAGGAAATGTTACATAAGATGATTATTTTTCCAGAAAACTCACCACTGTCCTCTTGAAATGATGTGCCAGCATGAAACACTGTCCGTACCTGTGAGCAAAGAACCACAATGAGAAAAACGATATTTGAAAATAATTTACCGGGGGAAAAAGGTATAACAGAATATGTTCACACCTTAGCTTTTTTAATGTCTTCTATTCCCCCAAGATAGTCATATATAACTTTGGCATATGGATCAAACATCAACCTGAGATTGAAAACACAACATAAACATGTGAAGAAAAGTAACAAAACTATGGGATCTCCATAATACTTAGGAGTGTAGGATATCATCAAGGGATTAATAAGATACCCATTAATTGTGAAATCACGCTGCAAGCAGTTATTGAAACGGATACTGTCCTCGTCATAGGAACCATTAGATTTTCCAGAACCCGTTCTTGTGTTTCTTAGAGAATTTTGAGCAGAGGTGCTAAAACTCGAAACCTACTCAAAAAGTATATAAATGAATTATAAGAGAAAGCTAAGAAACTGTTCTTATTTGCATTTGCTATGCTTATATTGGTAATATGAAAGAAAATCCTCGACAAGAAAAAGCCAAACCTCTATCATATCATTCCCAATGTGCACATGACATATAGGAAATTTTTTTCCAATTATTTCACATCTTGAGAAACTCCGAACAACCTAAACACATTCCAACAACAACAAAAAATCCATTTTGAAATCAGCATAAGACAATGTTCAAGAGATGACTTTGTTAGATTGGAAAGCAACCTCTCTAAGTTCCGCAGAAGTGAGTATATCGAAGTCTTTTGGCGTCCGCTTCAAAATAAGATCGCGTACACAGCCTCCCACAAGGTAAACATCATATCCTACAGGTCACGGAAAAAAGAAAGCAACTATCAAAAACCAGCAAGAGATAAAATTTCATCGTTAGATTCAATCAAATGATTAAAAAAAGAATCAACCTTTACTCTTAAGGCCATTTAGCACTATTCGTGTAGGCTTTGAAATCATAGAAGTGGTTATCCCAAGGTCTTTTGAATTCAATTTCTTCCACTCTGGTGCTTTACCTTTCAATACAAATTACCCAAAATTACTAAAACATCAAATTAAGCCAACAGATAAAAGACAAAAATTGAAACTAGTTGATGAGTTGCAATCACTTAAAAAGATAAATAGGAATAAAAAGAAGCACAGTTTTCAATTAAATCCATCAAATTCGTTTAAAGTAACTTACTCGTCTTATTAGAACCCTTGTCATGATGATGATCACTGTCTTTGTCATCCACAGTCTCCATTGCAGCAGCAACAGTGTTGAGCTGAACCTGTAAGCTAAACAACAAATTTAAGAAAAAAGAAGAAGAATTTTAAGTATATGAGAACGAATTACATAGAATTATACTGTCGTAGTTGTTACCTTCGAGAAACAGTAAAACAGGGGAAGAACAGGAAAATGGGATCTGCAAGCGAAGAAACCCACACTTAAAACCGCCATTGAAATCAAAAAGTTTCACCATTTCATCATGGGCTTTTAAGCTTTATCAAGCTGCTTTTGATGGAATTTGAAGAAGCAGAGATTTTTTCAGAAATGTTAGGGTTTTTGAAGATGAACAATGAAGGGGTTTATAGCCACGTGGCCAGTTCTCATTTGAAATACCGTTCCGTCAAATCGATGCCGTTTCATGTTACTCACTAGAACATTTCGGCGTTCGCTGGCTTGTCTTAAGTTATCTACGCAGCGTTTTATAAAGTGAAAGAACTGTAAGCCGTCTTAAGCTTCAGAATGAGAACTACATGCTGTTTTCATACTCACTCGCTTAGATCGGAACTTGGATACTTTTGAATTGAAAGATCGAGAATTTCACATCGTCTTCTCCTGGAAATCACGAAGCTGAAGCTTCTACTGGGGAATCGATGAAGCTCTTGCATCTGATATTCTTATTAGCTTTGACTACTGGAATCTCTGCTGTTCTAATCTACATTATCGGCGTCTCTAATCTCTGTAAGTAATCTCCATCATTGTCCCATGCTTGTAGTGTTGTATTTCGTGATTTTTTCTGAAGTATGAAGATGATTAATGATAAAGAAGATGATTCCGTGGATTTAGACGAGTCTAATCGTTTTACCAATGAAGATTTAGAGGCGTTGCAGTCTTTGCAGAACGGATTCCAGAAGTGCGTAGTAAGTAAATCTGTGTTAGCTTCCTTATCTTGTGTTATACCCTCTTGATCCGTTTGGAGTTATAGATCGTACCTCTGAATCTGGAGCTTAGCTGATTAGAACTGATCTAATGATGCAGAGTGCAAATGGTTTGGGACTACAAGCTGCTATGGGTAGAGATTATTGCAAAGTTTCTATAAACTTCCCTAAGGATACTGTCCCCAAATGGGTAAATTCTCTCTTCTGACTATTTGTTTATCATAGTTAAGCTTGTCATAATCCTTGTCTTAGTGTCTAGCAAATATGGTCTACCTTATTATTATGTCTTGGATTATGTACAACAACAGAAAGATCCCAAGTCTGGAGAGCTTGAAGGATTGTCATATGAGTTTGACCTGTGTGAAGCAGTAGCTACATGGGAACAAGTGGGTATTTGCAGTTCTTAAAGTGTGTAAAGTTTGATTTCATATAATTTGTTTTAGTCTTTATAGTGATGGGTTAATTGGCGAGTTGGTTGACTAGGTCAGGAATAGCTCTACAATACTCACCAAGGAATACATTGATGCCTTACCAAATGGATGGGAGGATTATGCATGGCGCAGAATCAATAAAGGAATTCAACTGTAAGTATTGACTCACATTAGACCAAGGATGAAGTGCATGATCATTGGTTGTTATTATTATTGTTTTTTACAGACAACAGCTCAACACTTGCTTAGTTGATTGTTCTCAGTCGCAATATACCAAGTAGTGTAAAATGCTGTGTTGTCTTCTTCCTTTTCTGGCCTTAATGAGACTCGCATTCTGGTGCAGTAATCGTTGCCAGAATAAATCTTTATGCATTGAGAAGCTTTCATTGGTGCTTCCTGAAACACCACCATATTTCCCCCGGCAGTTTGGGCGATGTGCTGTTATTGGTAACTCTGGTGATCTCTTAAAAACAAAGTTCGGAAAGGAGATAGATACTTATGATACGGTTCTAAGAGAAAATGGTGCTCCTATTCAGGTTAATAATGACTTCTTTTATATAACTTCCAGTTCTTTTGTTCCCGCTGTAGACTCACGTATCTTCACTTTTGTTTTTGTTTTTTGGAATTTCTTCTTGCAGAACTACAAGGAATATGTGGGAGAGAAAAGTACATTCCGTCTTCTTAATAGAGGGTCAGCAAAAGCCCTTGACAAAGTCGTGGAGTTGGATGGTACTATATAACTGTTCTCTTGTTTTCACTCCTTCATGGTTATCATCACCACTGTTTCTCTCTCTCTCTCTCTCTCTCTCTCTCTCTCTCTCTCTCTCTCTCTCTCTCTCTCTCTCTCTCTCTCTCTCTCTCTCTCTATATATATATATATATATATATATTCATTTGTGTGTGTCACATTTTTTATGCTTGCAAATAGATAATCCAATCTCTCTGATCCTTTGAAATTATGCAGAAAAAAAGCAAGAGGTCCTGCTCGTCAAAACAACAATACATGATATTATGAACAAGATGATTCGGGTTTGTTTATTGCACTTAATTCTCTCTTAGCTGTTTTGGTTTTGAATATCTGTACACTCCCCCTGGTCTTTGAAACTTATTTGAGGATTTTTCTTTCTATGCAGGAAGTCCCAATAAAAAATCCTGTGTACTTAATGCTCGGTGCTTCATTTGGCTCAGCAGCCAAAGGAACTGGGCTCAAGGCTCTTGAGTTTGCTCTCTCGACGTGTGATTCAGTGGATATGTATGGATTCACAGTGGATCCAGGCTATAAAGAGTGGTATAAAGTCTACCTATATTTATTTTGTCTTGCTGTCTACTTACTAACCATGTTTATTTCTGTTTATCAACCATGGTTTACGTTTAATCTCTTGTAATATTCTTTCAGGACAAGATATTTTTCAGAATCCCGACAAGGACATACTCCTTTGCATGGAAGAGCTTACTACCAGATGATGGAATGCTTGGGTGTAAGTCTCTGGTTTCCCATCATTCTTTATTATCCAGTTATCCAATACTAGTTGTTAGATGGCAATAACCACTTGATGTGTTTAATAGATTTGCATTGGCTTATTATAGAGATTCAGAGATCTCTTCAAGGTTTTTGGTTTTAACTTGGTTCTCTCTTTTTTAGCTCATTAAAATACACTCTCCCATGAGAGCTGATCCAAACCGTGTCGTGAAATGGGTGCCAAGCCGCAGTACAATTAGATCTGCAAGAATTGCAGCAGAAAAGCTCTTAAGGTAATCATCAATAACACAGTTTCATCTTCTTTCTTTGCCAAAATCTATCAATTCTCTAATAATAAAAACCATTCTATGTGCAGGAGAGTTGGAGCAGGATCTGCAGATCCATTAGCTTCATGCTCCATAGTAAAGAAGAGAAACAAAAACAAGCGTCCAATGGTCTCACACCTCAGAAAACCTGTGAGCGACCATCAAAAATTTGTGAGAAGCACGAGCATGTACCCAGTGGAGCACAGTCCAGGACATGGTCAGCTTTGCATTACACCAGCTGACTAAGAAACTGCATATCTAGGAATTGATTTATCACCATACACACTAAAGCACAAAACAGGACGACGATACATTCCTTCAAAAACAAGTCCCTCTGCTTTTGCGCCATTGTTAGGAGTTGAAGATCATCAAGGTGACAGTTATATGCGTAATCTCTCTAGGTTAGGTTTAATTCTTTTGTTATCTATTTTTCCGGAATTTTCTTCACCAGAGATGTAGGTAAAATCATAGAGGACTGAAAGAGAACAAAGCTAGAAATTGATTATGTCTAATTTTAGTACATAAGCAAATGTTATGTTCTTTGTTCTCTTTTCTTGCCTCCTCTAGTCCATGTCTTACCTTGTACTAGTCACAAAATTATATTAAGCAGAATAGTGTAAAGCAGTTGGTCCTCTCTTTGTTTCTACTTTCTACGAGCTGCATGAAGAGGAAACGAAATGGAATCTGTCAGTGAAATCTGAGAAGTCCTAAAAGACAAGGAAAAGGGAGCTTAGAAATTACCTGAAGGATCTTTTTGAAACAGAAAGGTAGCTGAAGCAGGATGTTTCATCTCTCAGCGGCTCGAAATTCCCCTCCTATATGTTCGTTAGAAGCTTGGATCAGTTAGAACTTTTAGAGGCCAAACCTTTAATTCCAAATATCATCTAGTGCTTCAATACACAAATGAATATAATAAACTCCAACCTTGGCCAGAGAACATCGTTAGGAACCGAATAGTTATCAGAGCAGCTTCAGCAGATTCTTGTAGAAAAAGGTCCAACGATTCTAGTCTACAACCATCAGTCTGTAACCAAACATATAATTAAAATTAAATGGATGCTACAACAGAAGCATGACTAAAGAGTATCTCTCTTGCTTACCAATATCTCAGCAATGTATTGTCAGGTACCAAATCCAGTCGTCTGATTTTTCTTGCAAGGATTAAAATGTTTTCTTTGAGTTCTAGAAGGCTCCAGTGAAGAAGACCCACAAGCCAAGCTTCCATCTGTTCACAAAATTTCTGTATATTCACCGGAGTTGATCCTTCTTCTATTCATACAGAGAAGCAAATGGATTCACAGCAAAATTGAACAAGTCTGATTTGCTATATGGTAAACTGATCATGGGCTCTCACGATGTCATCGAGAATAAAACAATTAATCAATACACTCCATGTAGCAATACTTGGGACGATCCCTGCACTTATCATCCTCTCAAGAAGAATCACTCCATCCTCCCTACAATTAGATCTGCATAGACCCCAAATCACGTTTGTGTAAGAGATTACATCAGGCCGCCACTTTCTTCTTCCACATGAAACTAGATCCAACATCTGGGCTGCCCTCTCAGCTTTGCCTTGTTTGCAATATGCTAATATTATCATATTCATAGTTATCTCATCCGGAGATTTACCATCGACCATCATTTTTCCTACTAGCTGCAGAGCTATCCCCGGGAGACCTGCATTGCATGATCCATGTAAAAGCGTGTTGTAAGTCGATGAGCTCCACTCCACACCTCTCATGAAGATCTCTCGGGTTAGACCATAAGCTTCTTCTATTCGGTTTGCCTTTGCGAGCCCATCCAGTAACTCGTTGTATGTTACAATGTTGGGAGGGCATCTGTGTTGCTGCTCCATTTGTCTGAACACTTTCTCAGCCCAGTCAAGCCTCCCTGCATCGCATAAACCTTTGATAAATGCGTTAAACGTTGGCACAGAAGGAGCACAGTTTTCTTTGGACATAATCTCTATAAGAGATTCAGCTTCTTTAAACTTGGAGTGCCTACAAAGAGCTTCCACCATGTTCGTATAGACTACAACATTTGGGCAACATCCACTAGTCAGCATCTTGTTCCATATATAAACTGCGCCATCCAGGCTACCTCTTTTGGCAAAACCGTTGATAAGTGAGCCATAGGTTCTGATGTTTGGAGAACATCCGATTTCTTCCATGTGTGAAAAGACAGACACAGCCTTGACTATATTCCCATGGGAACAAAACCCTTGTACCAAAGTATTATACGCTACAACGTTCGGCTGTAACCCAAATCCTCTGATCATCTGGTTCCACAAGTCTAGAGCATCGAAGGTCGTACCTCTTAGAAAACAACCCTTCACAAGAGAACTCAATGTATAAATATTTGGATGACACCCTCGTTTCAACATCTGCGTCAGAAACGAGAAAGCAAGCTCAATCTGACCAGAATTACAAAGCACATTGATAAGTGTAGAGTACGAGATAACATTAGGAGATATCCCCTTCTCCACCATTTCTCTCATCAGTTCAAACGCCCCTTTGTAATCATGCTCTTTGCATAACCCATTAATCAAAGCATTATAAACACTCACAACAGGTTCAAATCTTTCCGCGAGTTCTCTACCTTCCTTAACCAAACCAACCTCACACATCGACGAGATCACCGTAGTATAACTCACAGCATCAGGACAACACCCTTTATTCGACATCTCAACGAGCAGCTTCTTCGCACCATCTACCTTATTATTCTTACACAACGCCTTAAGAAGAACATTATACGTAAACACATTAGGCTCAAACCCATCTCTCTTCATATCTCTATAAACCATATAAATCATCTGAATCCTATTCTCACCAAGTAAAGTATCCAAAACATGATTATATATCTTCACAGAAGGATCACACCCAAACTCCTTAATCCTATAAAACATCTCCACAGCTCTTTCAGCTAAACCCACTTGCCTATATACACTAATAACACTGATAAACAAATCTTCAGAACAATGAAAACCTTGAAGTTTCATTTGCTGCAAAAGATACTGAACACTATCAACCTGACCATCCATTGCAAGCTTTCTAATCATTACCTCGAATGTTAAAGGCGTGTGCTTGAAAAGATTAGAATTTGCAATGGATTTGAAGAAATGCAAAGCTAATGGAACACATGACTCTTGTCTCAGCCTCTTTACCACATCTAATTCTTTGATCTCCGCATGGTTTGGAGATTCTGTGAGGAGATGATTCACATTGAGATTTGTATTGAGGACAAATGGGATTAAGGGTTTTTGAACTTTCAATAGCAACGAACATCCTTCTTTCAAGTACATGACAACGAACAATCTTCTGCCAAAGCTAGGGTTCTGAAAAATAATCGCAGGTCTGATGAGGATGAAGATGATTAGCAAATGACCATTTTACCCTGAGTCATTAAAAAGAAACTGACGGAAATTGAGGGACTTGTTGAGCAATTATTGTATAAATACTGTTAGTGACTGCAGAAACACACACGTGTCAGTAAGTGAACATCGCTCTTCTTCTTCCTTCTTCGATTCTCCTGATGACGACGATTCTCTCTTCTTTCTCTCACATCCACTTCTGATTCCTCCAGATAAACCTAAATAGCCTAAGCCAAAAGATTCGACCTTTCATCTTCTCTACTAGCTCCATACTTGCCTATGGCGGTTCCAATCTGAAATAAAAAAAACTTCTAAAAATGGCGGAATTGCAACCAGTGGATGGTCAGCAAACAAACGGCGGCGTTGTTACTATTCCTGCGTCAACTTCAGCCGAAGCGACGGCGATTGCAGCCGCGGGATCGAAACGATTGAGAAGACCAAGCGTTAGATTAGGCGAAATCGGCGGAGACCAGTACCAGCAGCAGCATCATCACCACGCGGCGGCGGCGGCGTATGATTCACAAGGGAGGAAATCGAAATGGACACCGACGACGACGAGTGGTAATAGAAAAGATACGAGTAAATCGTCGAGGACTCGAACCCTAACGAATTTGAGTTCTGGGTATGAGAATATAGGAACCCTAGATGATGAAAGAGAAGGAAATGTGGATTCTTTTGGTGTTGGGAGTTGGCGGGTTAAGAAACGGGTCGGGTCATCAGCAGCAGCGAAGAGAGTTAGATCCAATTGGGTATCGAAAGTTGGTGATGGGGATGAGAAAATTAGTGGAGGGGAAGAATTGGAAGGTGGGTTTAGGGATTTTAGTAGAGAAGATTCTGAGAGTCCGATAAAGGAAGAGTCTTTGGATAGAGATGGTGGTGGGTTTTATGGTAGAAGAAGGTATGAGAGTAACAATAGTAGTGGCAACAGAGAATTCGAATCGAATATGGATGGAGGAGGAAAAGAAGGGGTGAAGATTTGGCTACAAGAGTTAGGGTTAGGGAGATATTGGCCTATGTTTGAGATACATGAGGTTGATGAAGAGGTTTTACCATTGTTGACATTGGAAGATCTTAAAGATATGGGGATTAATGCTGTTGGATCGAGGAGGAAGATGTTTTGTGCTATTCAAAAGCTTGGTAGGGAGTTCTCATGAGCGTGTGTGAGAGAATTTTGATCGGTTAAGAAGAAAAGAAAATGGTTTTTTTTGTTTTTGTTATTGTTGTTTTTTGTTGATGATAGTGAAAGCCATGGCAGAGTGTAAGCTTGCAATGTCTGAAACCATGAAAGCCTTTTTTTTAACGCTATAGATCTTTCATTCGTCTCGTCTCTATTGTTTCTTATCTTGATGTTTGTAGTTTGAATGTTGCGTTAGGAACAGTAGTATTAGTAGAAGTAGAAGTGGGAAAGGAAGAGGATGATGAAGAAGAGTAGAAGAAGAGAGAAGAAGGTTTTAAAACTCTTTGATCTCTCTTTTCTTGATGATGTTAAGGATTTTGCAATCGAATAGGTGTAGTAGCTATTTGCAATAGAAGTTCCTAGGGAAGAAAACGTATGTGTTTAGTCTAGCAATTTATTTACAGTGTGAAGTGTTCAGCTATCTCAATAAGTAGTAACAAGAGCAATTGAGAAAAAGAAATTAGACTTTTCATGTGGAAACAGGGAAAGTTTCGTATGTGTTACTTGTAAGGTTTTTGTATAAGTAACAAAATGCTGTCAATTTGTTTGAAGTGGTGCACTCAACCATGGAGCATAGAAAATTTGTGCTCTAACTTGGTTTTTGAAAGAAAAACAAAATTCTATATTCTTAGTTTGAACTTTGAAGTATTGCCATTTTTCTCTTCTTGCTTCTTTGGAGCTGCCGTAAAATATTTGATCCCGGTAAGGTCACCTGCTCTGCTTATAACCTGTCATAACACGGTGAATCCATTTGTGCATGAACTATAAGCACCTTTTGGAGTAGATTCAAATCATTGCTACTATGCTGAGAAAGCGAGTGAACTCAACCTGCAGGGCTTTAATAAGATCTTCTCTTAAGTGAGATGCGGAATTGCAAATACGAGCCCTGGCTAGCAATAGAGGTATAGGTGGGAAACTGACTACCACGATTGCCAACTGTTCAAAGTTTAAAATGTTCATTGAAACATAGAGGTGAATCTCTTTTGCGCGGAAGCAAGTGAGATATTGGAAAACAAATAAGAGACTTACGTTTTCTCGCAAACATTCCCTTGAGAAGGCTGCGATTTTTGCTGGATTGTAAAGCATTATTGGCATGATTGGGGAATCATAAACTCCAAGGACCTTGAACCCCATCTTCTGCAACTCAGCCCTGAAAAAGTTGCTGTTCTCCCTTATTCTTGCTAACTTTAGTTCCCCTGCCCATTTTTTTAGAAAAGTTTGAGAGTATAACTTGAGATTATGAAATGCTGAAAGAGCAGATACCTCTGTTTGAACCGTCCACTCCAAAGATGACTTTTATGGCCGATATGACTTGTTGTGCAGCAGGAGTTGAAATTGATGTTGCGTAAAGGTGAGCAGGGTAATGTTGCTTCAAATATTGGACAAGGTCCTACAGAGATCGAAACACAAAAATGCTATAAAGCATTTGGTTGATTTTGAGGTGAAGTGAACTTGCCTCAACAATCTTGTGTCTGTTGTGTAGATTATTAGATACAGAAGGGCCTTAGTGCATCATCTTTCTACTTAACTCATGTGCAAACAAAATATCAGTAAGTGAGAACAAAGGTATAGGATTGCTAACCTTGGATCCGGCAATGTAGCCACCACAAGACCCGAGAGATTTCGTGAAAGTGCCCATCATAATGTCCACTTCAGTAGTGTCAACTCCTAGGAGTTCACAAACACCTCGTCCTGTTTTGCCAATTGCTCCAATGCTATGAGCTTCGTCCAAATAAACATATGCCTGAAACAAAATGATAATTCAGTTGATAGAGTACCTTAATCACTCATCAATGTTGATCTTGAAAGATGGTTTACCATGTTACCTTACCTTATACTCACTGCATACTGAAACAATCTCCGGTAGATCACAGATTTCCCCTTCCATGCTATAAATACCTTCAACAACAACGATAATTTTCTTCCACGGTCTGTGTGTCCTTGGTTGTCCCTCAATGATATGTTCTTTCAATACTTTTCCAAATGAGCAGGTGTTGAGAAGCCATCAACAAGAGGGCATAAATATATATGTATGTCATGAAAATATGGAGAGTGAAGCATAGAAATGCTTACTGTTGTGTTGGAAAACGCGGATAGTGGCTCCTGAACCTCGAGCACCATTGATAATTGAAGTATGGTTCAAAGAATCACTTATTATCAACCCTCCCTGTATACATGGCTGTGTAATTAAGCTACTAAAAACATATGTTTTGGTAGTAACATAAGCGTTCATATCACAAGGTGTATGCATTACCTTGCCAATCAAGACAGAAATGATAGCCGAGTTTGTTAAGTAGCCCATGCCAAAAACAACAGCAGCAGGTTTTCCCACAAATTTAGCAACACATTCCTCAAGTTCTCCATGCACAGCTGTAGTTCCTGATAGCAGAAACAACATATGTCAGGAAACAAAAGGGAAGAGTTTGTTTGAGACCTTATAAGAAAAGAAACTGTACCTGCATCAACGCAAGAGCTGCATGTACTTGCTGAAAATTTCTTTAAGGACTCGATAACACGAGGCGTGCAATATTCATCGAAAGGACAAAATCCAAGATAATTGTAGGAACCCAAACTAAGGCACCTGATGGTTTATACCAGTTTGGTCCCTCGGATGTTACTTTAGAGAGAAATTACCTCTAACTCTCAAGTCTTGGCCCCCCTGACTGGACCTTACTATTTTTAGTATTCGTATATGACAAAAACGGCAACCTTTCGAAAAAGATTTTAATCCCTTTATATTCAAATCTAATTTTAGTTACATGTTTAGTCCATATCCAAAATTCTAAAATATTTGAACTCGAATCTTTTAAATAGTTACATGTATGGACAAAAATTTGAGAAGAAGCATGAGATCTCGTAGCAGAACAAACCGAAGAAGTTGTGGATCGAGAGCCGGTTGGTCTCACTTCTCAGGTTCCCAAGGATATATGCTTTAGCCTCATGCTCCTAGCAAGATCAATAATGGCAGAGTACCATCAACAAAGCTTTTACAGAAGAGGAGTGTGACATAAGTTATTAATTACTCAATACTTGTATGTGGTTTGCTGGGACGAAGACATGAAATGACTAACGAGTGCATCAGTATTCACAAACCTCTTTATGGAACGTCCCCTTGAATTGCATATACAAACTTTTAAATTCAAGGATAATTGTGAATGCAATTCCAACATGATAGAAGTTTATTTGGTAACTGTGAGAACCACTCTTCTGCTAGCACATTCGTGGTCTGGAAGACCAAAACAAAACAATTCATAAATACTTCTGGACCTGGTCCAACGAATTGGGCCCCTAATTTCGTGGAGCAAAGATGACTGCGATAACACCTGTAAAAATTTTGGGGCAACAATATATAGAGGGACACTATACAATTATTAACTCTGACAAAAACAATAAAAATAATAAAGAGAGAAGAATGACAACAATCACATGTTTCACGACAAGACAAAGACGAACAGCGAGATAATTGTACACTACAGCTAATTGCTAGCCAAACATCTCTTGGAAAGAAACTGTTGCCTTACGGGTTTAATCCAATTTGATGCCATTTTTCTCTACTTCTTGCTTTTTTGGAGCTGCCGGAAAATATTTGATCCCGGTAAGGTCACCTGCTTTGCTTATAACCTATCATAACACGGAGAATATTAAAACGTGTGAATCCATCTTGTGGATGAACTGCAGATTCCCTTTCTGAGAAAGGCTTTATTTACATAGACCTATCTAGAAACCCGAGAACTCGTGTTTTATACTAATACTACTAGGGCTCTTCGTGGTAAATGATATGGGAGTGAGAACCAGTGAACTCAATGCAAGATTTCATTTACCTGTAGGGCTTTTATAAGATCTTCTCTTGAGTGAGATGCGGATATGCAAATACGAGCCCTGGCTAGCAATAGGGGTGTAGCTGGGAAACCGACGACCACCACCGCCAACTGTTCACAAATTTCATTATCCGTTGAACATAGGAGGTGAGTCTCTTGTGTGGAAGCAAAAAAAAATATTTTTTAAGAAAAGCAAGAGAAACTAACGTTTTCTCGCAAACATTCCCTTGAGAATGCTGGAATTTTTGCTGGATTGTAAAGCATTATTGGCATGACTGGTGAATCATTGTCTCCAAGAACTTCAAACCCCATCTTCTGCAACTCAGCCCTGAAAAAGTTGCTGTTCTCCCTTATTCTTGCTAACTTTTGTGCCCCTGCCCAGGTGATTATAAAAGTTTGAGATTACGAAGCTCATAGAGCAAAAGAGTTACAGCTGAAAGAGCAAAAATAAGCTATCAAGATACCTCTGTTTGAACCATCCTCTCCAAGGATAACCTTTATCGCCGATATGATTTGTGTCGCGGAAGGAGTTGAAATTGATGTGGCGTAAAGGTGAGCCGGGCATTGGTGCTTCAAATATTGGATGAGGTCCTACAAAAAATGAAACACAATATGCTATAACGCCTTTGGTTGATTTCGAAATGAAGTGTACTAGCCTAAACAATCACCATGTCTATTGTAGATACAGTTGCGCCTTAGTGTATCAGCTCTTTATTCATCTGTGAAAAAACTGGCCGTATCTTTCTTGTGCAATTCTGAAAGATCTCTTATGATTAAGTAATTTGGTTTTCTAGTTCTAAGTTTTTCTGAAAGGTTCAAATTCTGATTTACCAAAATTAAATAAACCAAGGAATGCAAACAAAAGATCAGTAAATGCAAAAGAAGTATAAAATTGCCAACCTTTGATCCCGCAATATAGCCACCACAAGACCCAAAAGATTTCGTGAAAGTTCCCATCATTATGTCCACATCAGAAGTGTCAACTCCAAGGAGTTCACAAACACCTCTTCCTGTCTTGCCAATTGCTCCAATGCTGTGAGCTTCGTCCAAGTAAACATATGCCTGAAACAAGAATATTGAAGAAGTTAAGTTACGCATCAGACAATCAAATTAGTCTAGACAACTTTGATGTTGCAAATGATAGTTTAGTTGATTGAGTTTCTTAATCTCTCATCAATGTTGAACATAAAAGATGATTTATTATGTTGCCTCACCTTATACTTCTTGCATATTGAAACAATCTCGGGCAGATGACAAATTTCCCCTTCCATGCTGTAAATACCCTCAACAACAACAATAATTTTCTTCCACGGTCTATGCGTCCTGGGTTGTCCCTCGGCGATTTGTTCTTTCAATACTTTTTCCAGATGACCAGGTGCTGCGAAGAATTTAACAAAAGAGCATAAAGATGACATGTCACCCAATTTACTAGCAAAAAATTATGGAAAATGAAGCATAAGAAATGCTTACTGTTGTGTTGGAAAACACGGATAGTAGCTCCTGAACCTCGAGCGCCGTTGACAATCGAAGTATGGTTCAAAGAATCGCTTATTATCAACCCTCCCTGTACAGATGGCAGCACATAAAGCTACAAAAACATAGGTTTTGGGAGTAACATAAGTGTCCATCACAAGATGTAGCAGCATATACTTACCTTTCCAATCAAGACGGGAATGATAGCCGAGTTTGTTGCATAACCCATGCCAAAAATAACAGCAGCAGGTTGTCCGACATATTTAGCAACACAATCCTCAAGTTCTGCATGCACAGATGTAGTTCCTGATAACAGAAACAACTAGTGTCAGGCAACCACAAAGAGAAGAGATTGTTCGAGACCTAATACACAAAGACGACCCTGTACCTGCATCAACGCGAGAGCTACATGTACTTGCTGAAAATTTCTTCAGAGACTCAATGACACGAGGCGTGCAATATTCATCGAAAGAACCAAATCCAAGATAATTGTAGGAACCCAAATTAAGGCACCTGCTAGTCTTTGTAGTTCGCCTGCACAGAGTTGCAACCAAAGGTTTATTCTTTGACATCCTAAGTGATAAACCAATTCTCAACCGTATGAATCCAACCTTTACATTTGGTTTCATATTCTCTTAATGTGACCAAAGAAATTATAATTGTTCAACAGAAAAAAAAGCAGAGGAAGACAGACTCACTTTAACGTCTTGTTGTTATCGTCAGAGACTCTCTCAACCACATCAATCCAAGCATCAGGTGCACTTGAAATGGGACGTCCAAAACAGTCCTTCACACATAAATTTAAGAATCAAACACCAAATCATTGAAACAAAGACTTCACAAAAGGAACAAACGCCGAATTGAGAAGGTACCTGAATCCGATGATACAATCGTCGGATGTAGAAATCCTCATGCGCCAAGCAGATCGGAGCGTATCCCTAAACGAAATGTGAAATCAGAAGCGAAATTAGAAAACAACGTTAAAAGAGATTTTCACAAACATCATCAAATCGAGAATCATGTGGGAGACAAACAAAACCTGGAGATTGTTGGTGCGCCACCAATCGAAGATTAGGCGAGAGTAATCGCGAAGCTGACCAAACGCGAAAAGCAAGCCGTAGCTGAAATACGTTGATACAGCGGTAAGGTATGGGATCGTAATCATTGTTTCAGCTCCGTGTTCGTCTTCTTCTTCTCCCTCTATCTATCTATCTCTCTCCCTCTCTAGCTTTGAGTTTGAATTTCAATGTTGAGATCTGGAAAAATCTGCAACTAGCTCACGCGAGAGAGACAGAGAAGAGAGAGAGATTTTGAATTCAACAACCTCTTCCCCTTTCGTCGAAGAATCAGATCATTCCTGATTTCCTTCTTCTCTTTTTTTTTTTTTAAACGAGGGCTTTTCGTCAAACGTAGCCACTAATTTAACTTATTAGGGAATGTTATGTGTATTGATCGATGACTATGAAGAGTAAAGATCTAATTAATACTATATACTATACAATATCAAAAATGAATATTTATATATAGCTTAAAATAGAGATATGGAAGATTTTATTAATTACTGTGCTGTCATCTTTTCCTTATTTAAAAATGAATAGAAAAACAATTGATTAGGGTTCTTTAACGCATTTGGTTTTTTTTTCATGACATTGTTTCTCCACAATTTTTGGGTTTGAGTGACTCTTAGCTCCGAATAATAACTGCGTTTTGCGGTACGCGAGAAGTGCGGTGCGATTCAAATAGTAACGAAAATACATAGATACATATGTATATGTAGAGATTTTGATACTGTTACAGCACTGTTGCGGTGCGGTTTTGAGTGCGGTTTTGTTTACCATTCACAGCTTTAGATTCAAAGCAGATTCAAACTGTTAACCAGTGAAATAGGGATTCGTAACAATAACTAGAGGTATGGGCTCTTTGTATTTCAATTTAGTTACACACTGTTTCCTTGTATCCTTTGCAATTGAGAGAAGTAGGGAGAGAAAAATAAAATGTAGCGAGTATAGGAGATGTGATATAGCAATATAATTTTCACTTCAACGTAGAGTCAATCAGTCAACTTGTGTTCTTCGATTTCAAAACCCGTAAGACAACGACCAAACTCACTTTTCGTTTTATAATATTATTAAGCATGTCTTTGTCTTCACCAATTCTATGTTGTCATCTTCTTCGTCACGAGTTTATGGGTATGCCATAATTTTAAATAGTTATCACCATTCGTTATCCGTCAGTTTCATATGCTTTTCTTTCTTTTCTTTTTGGAAATGGAAAATAACTCTCATTGACATCTTCCAAATTCATATCTTAACTAGTAGGCAGCCCGTGCCGTGCCTTGCACGGGAAAACAACAATACCAATAATACATTTTGTTTCTTTGAAATCTGCAACTATACACAAATGATGAATATCACAACCTCACAAAATACAATGTGTATCATTGCTCTATAACTCTCAATAGAAATCCTCTTCAACTTTACTCAAATTGTAATATCTATATGTGTCAAAATTGGAGAAAACTTTTATTGGAAACATCAAATGATCTTACATAAATACATAAACTTCTCTCATAGACATAGAGAAAAAGAGAAGGAATAGATGAAGAAAAGAAAAAATATATAGAACCGTTTTTTCTTCTCCAAAAGCTTAACAATAATAATAATGGAGAAATGAATTACCTTCTAATCAAAACGCTTTTTTTAACTCGAAATATATAAGATGCTTTCACATTTAAATTATTTTACACACTAAACCGTAGAAGAAGATGCCATGTCATGCCACCCATCTCTCAAATTGGTTATCTTCTTCTTCTTTTGAATTGAAAGCCCCAAAACATTTGCATCCATTTTGTTTCTATACGATTCTCGTAAACTTATGTGGTCATTTTGTCGAGCAGCTGGTGTGCATGGAAAATGTAAGAAGATAAGACCAAGTAAAACGCAACAAAATGGCCAAAGGTTTAGTGATATTCATACCAGCGATTAGGTGGACCAAACTCAGTGTGTCGTGAGGAGTTAACAGCGTCCATCACATTAGGCATCACAAAAGTCTCAACTTTCATTATTTACGTCATACTTTCGTTTCTCTGTTAGACGTATTTAGATGAAAGAATGGAGGATTTAAGGTTATGAGAAAGGAGAGAAGAAGAAGAATTTGAACCTGTTTTTATCTTTCTGAGAATGGCTTATACGGTTGCCATTGAGATCGTAAATTAACTGGCAGAGGGTTTTTGAAAGATGGGAGAGAAACTGAAGAATCTTAAGAACGTGGAAGAAGCAGTTGCTGAAAAAGTGGTAAAAAAAAATTATTTTCATTTTTTGTCAAACAAGAATTTTATTGAATAGTAAAAAGAAGTGAATTGGTTTACGATTTTGAAAGAGCAAAATTTTAGACTTAAGCATACGTGGCAGAAAGAGAAGCTTGCAGTTTTTATAAAATTGACTGTTGATTTAGTATAATTAGATTATGTCGAGTTTCTTCCAATCCTTATGTGTTTATTCGTTTGGCCTAGTCTTCTTATCGCTAGCTAATATATACAAATGAAAATATAACTTTGAGTGATTCGAATACTTTTGTTTTGTTCGTTTAATTTAATCCTTGTAAGAGTTATATACATTTTTTATTGGTAAAGAGTATACATATGTTAATTGTGTAGAGGTTTTTACTTCTTCTTTTTTTGTAGTTTACTCATCAATGGAGAAGGCTTTTTCACCAAATACAAGCAATATAAAGCAAGAGAAATCGTCGAACCGTTCCAGTCATCACAAACAAGATTTGGCTTGGAACTATGTTAGAGAAGCTATTGATTCAAGACGGAGAAAAGTTATAACTTGTGGCTTTTGTGGTAAACAATACGTTGGAAGTGAAATAAATAGAATGAAACATCACTTGGCTGGATTGAATAATAGAAGTGCATGCCAAAAGGTTTCTTCCGAGGTTCAACATTCGATGAGAAAATCATTGGAAGAAAACAAAGAGAAACCGAAGAAAATAATCGTTGTGGATCTTGATATGCAAGACGATGAAGTAAATGTTGGTCAAAGTTCTCATCAATCTTGCAGTTCTTCAAGTCGAAAAAGAAAGGTTAGTATCGACTTACATTTGTACTTTAGAAAGATTAAACACAATATGCATTACATGATCAATTATGTATAGCAATTATCAAGAGATGATTTATGGAACGGTATGAAAATTGCATTAGTTTTATAATGGTCAAAAGGTTTCTTCCAAGGTTCAACATTCGATGAGAAAATCATTGGAAGAAACCGAAGAGAAACTGAAGCAAATAATTGTTGTTGATCTTGATATGCAAGACAATGAAGTAAATGTTGGTCAAAGTTCTCTTCAATCATTCAGTTCTTCAAATCGAAAAAGAAAGGTTAATATATCAACTTACATTTGTATTTCTAGTAGAGTTTAGAAGATTAAATTTATCAAAGGGTGTCAAAATCTGACTCAAATTTTTTATTAGCGCTAATTCTGTTTTTAAGGCTTATTTAATAAATGAGTTATATGATCGAATTTAATTTAGATCGCGGGATATATGAGCGAGCTTTAATGAAAATGAGCTTGCTCATGAGTTGAGCTAGACCGTTTTTAGAATTAAAATGTTATATATGTAAAAATATACAACTAAATACACAAACCAAAAGGGAAAAAACCCGAAAAAATCCCCGTTTATTTTTAATTTGTCCGTTTAATACCTGCATTATTAAATTTTTCCGAACAATACATGAGTTAATTTTTATGTTCTTTAAAAACTTTCGTTTGTTTAAATTTTGGTAAAATCAGATATCCGAGTTAACGGCTGTTTAAACTTAACCTATGTTAAAACTTAACAGACGTTAACTCGGATATCTGATTTTACCAAAATTTAAACAAACGAAGGTTTTTAAAGGACATAAAAATTAACTCATGTATTGTTCGGGAAAATTTAATAATGCATGTATTAAACGGACAACTTAAAAATAAACGGGGATTTTTTTTAGTTTTTTCCCCAAACCAAAATAGTTATATACTTTTTCATCAAATATAACAAATAATATTTTGATAGAATTTTTCTGTTTTTAAAATTTTATCTAAATTTCTATCTCAAAGTAACTGAGTAAGTTATATCTTAAATTTGTTTTGTATTTGCTATTTATGTTATGACTTTTGAATTACATTATTGATGAACTAAAAGAAACACAAATTCAAACCACACAAGATTTAATTATATAAAGATATATTACATCATTATCTAAATCTAATTTGGAGTTATCTCAATAACAAACGTTGAAGATGAAGATTTAAAAGATACTTGCATTTACGAAGCTACATAACTTTTTTTTCTTGTAAAGTAAACTACACAGTACAAGAAGATTTGTCTTTTGGTTAGCCAATTAAATTCTAGTCTTTTGGTTTTTCCCGTACTAATGTCACATCATCGTTATACTTAATTCTCAAGTTTTACCTTCCCCATGAAGTTTCCTTCTTCTTCTCTTTAAATTCCTCACTCTCTTGTCTGTCGCTTCACTTTTGCAGAGAGAAACCAAAACAAAACCAGTAATAATAGAGACAATGACGGAATCGGCTAAGCAACACATTGAACGAATTCGTCGGACTAAGTTTTCAATCGGTGGAGCTGAGAATCCGTTGACGGAGGATCTTCATCAAGCTGTGAAGAATCTCTCCGCTGAGCTCTATGCAAAGGATGTTCACTTTCTTATGGAACTTATCCAAGTAAGTTCTCCTCTCTTACTGCCCCTATCACTTATATGTCACTGTTTCTGTGTTTTTTCTGTGAGATTTTGCTCTGTCTTCTCTAGGGTTTTGTGCTCTGTTCCCGAGAAAATCTGTAACCCATTTTGAATATCTACTTTTTTCCCGCACTATTTTCCTCTGTAGTTTGTGTTAGATATGTTTGTTTGCGTTGATGTGTAATAAATTAATAATGTAATCGAATGTTGAACCAGAACCAGAACAAAACCGAACCAAACCGTTTCTATTCTGCTTCATTTTCATGTATTCAAGTGTTTTCATATGATGTTACCTAGTTTTCATGCATACAGTCAGAATCATGTTTGCTCTTAAATCGAATTATATTGTGCTTGAGATTGATACATAGAACATGTTGTTATGGTTTTTTGGCTTCCTCCTACAGTTTTAGCATTATGCTAATGCTAAGCATTCGTATTTTTCCTCTGGTTTTCAGAATGCGGAAGATAACGAGTATCCAGAAGGTGTGGATCCATCTCTTGAATTTGTGATAACATCTGAGGATATCACAAACACCGGAGCTCCAGCCACTCTTCTTATTTTCAACAATGAGAAAGGTTTCTCTGAGAAAAACATTGAGTCCATCTGCAGTGTTGGACGGTCTACAAAGAAAGGCAATCGAAAATGCGGTTACATCGGAGAGAAAGGTACACGCATTTGCTTGTGTGACCTCAAGACGAACTCAAATGTCAAAGACACTTCTTGTTCTTACTTGTGTGTTCTGTTTCAATCTTGATAGGAATCGGTTTCAAGAGTGTGTTTCTGATTACGTCGCAGCCTTATATCTTCAGCAATGGCTATCAGATTCGCTTCAATGAGGCACCTTGCAGCCACTGCAGCCTTGGCTACATTGTTCCTGAGTGGGTTGACCAACATCCTTCTCTTGTTGATATACAAAGGATGTATGGTTCGGGTTCTGCTCTTCCGACCACAACCATTATCTTGCCTTTGAAGAGTGACAAAGTAAAGCCGGTGAAAGAACAGCTTTCCAATGTTCATCCTGAGGTTCTGTTGTTTTTGTCAAAGATCAAACGTCTCTCTATCAGAGAACATTGCCTAGATCCTAAGCTCAGTACTGTGAACTCAATAGGGATTGTTAGTGAGACTAACTTTGTGACGAGGAAGAGCATTGATGCGGAGTCATACACGATACATCTCTCAGCTTCTGAGAAAGGGAAAAACTCTGAACAAGAATGCTCCTACTATATGTGGAGGCAAAAGTTTCCAGTGAAACATGAGAACCGTGTGGACAGGAGAAGCGAAGTTGAGGAGTGGGTGATCACTTTAGCGTTTCCATTCGGAGAGCGTCTTGGCCATGGAAATAACTCTCCTGGTATCTATGCGTTTCTTCCCACAGAAATGGTAACAAACTTTCCCTTCATCATTCAAGCCGATTTCATTCTAGCATCGTCTAGAGAAATGATCCTTTTAGATGATATATGGAACCAAGGGATTCTCAACTGTGTACCTCTAGCATTTTTGAATGCATTCACGTCTTTGGTCAAAACGACTGATGCTCCAGTGTCTAGTTTGCTGCCTGCTTTTAGGTTCTTGCCTGTAAAAGAATCTAACTATGCAAAGCTGAATGTGGTCCGAGAATCTATCAGGGCAAGGGTTTGTGCAGAGGAAATTGTACCAAGCATATCTCATCAAGGACAGAAGTTCTTTTACAAGCCGTGTGAAGTTGGTCGTCTCATACCTACTTTCTGGGACATCTTAGAGAAAGCAGGAAGTGAAGGTGCGAGTCTGCAGAACATATCATCACATGGCATCTACATTTTGAATTCCGCTTTTGACAGAACAGAATATGACAACGTTTTGAACTTCTTGGGTCTGAAGCAAGTAAGCAACGAATGGTATGTAAAATGCATTCAGGGCTGTGATCTCGTGACAAGTGTGTCAGAAGCTACGTATGTGGAGGTTCTACTCTTCATCGCTGAGAATTGGCAGTGCAGGTTTCAGAATACAAATATGGGGAAAGTTCCCCTTATCAAGTATGTTGTCCAAAAGGGAGTGAGTTCTCTCAGCAGTTTGGGTGGTTTCAGTCCTAGGACTTTATGCTTGTCCACAGAGAAGAACCAGGCATGGCTACTTGATTGGAACGATGAGTTCAGATGTATGTCTAACTTCGTCTTCATGCCACCAACAACCCGGACAGCGTTGAAAGTGTGCTCCAAGAAGGAGATAATTCATACTTGGCTCAAAGAGAACGTTAAAGTCATTACTCTTAGTGTCTCTGACTATGCAAAACATCTCCGTGAGAATCTTAATGGAGATAAGAGGCTTGTTGTTGCATATGCACACTTTCTGCATCACTCAATCTCAAAGGATTTTTTATCAAAAGAAGAAGCGGGTAAATGCTGCAAAGACATGCCGCTTGTGGACAACTATGGGAATGTAAACATAAGCAGGAATGGGGTTCTTGTTCCAGCTAGTGCAGGTAAATGGGTTAGCTTAGTTGGTTCCAATCCGTGGAGACATAGTGGCTACATTGAACTTTCAGAAGAGTATTTGTTGTCGAACAGGTTCGCTGGTCTTCGGTCTAACAAGAAAGACCTTCTCGGGTTCTTGAAATCTTCTGTTGAGGCTGGAGATATACCTGACATAGAACCTCCTAATGTTGCTATACCTGCATTGTCAGGGCCTCTTACAAAGGAGAATGTTTTGTTGCTGTTAGAGTGGATTAATAAGTGTAACAGACATTCTCTTCGTTCCAACTTTTTGAATTCTGTTAGAGGAGGAAGTTGGCTGAGAACAACAATGAATGGGGTTTCTGATTATCGGCCGCCTTCTCAGTCGTTTTATCATACTTCATCATGGGGAAGTATTCTTCAGAACGGTTCAATTCTTGTTGATATTCCGCTCGTTGATCGAAGCTACTATGGCAACGAGATTGAGAAGTACAAAGAAGAGTTGAAAATTGCTGGTGTCATGTTTGAGTTCAGTGAAGTATGTAGATTTGTTGGCAACCACCTGATGAGTTTAGCTGAGACGTCAACACAGTCAAGCGCAAACGTGTTCTCAATACTGAAATTCATCAGGTACTTGAGAGAGAAGCGCCTCTCACCAGCTGATTTCATCACTGCTGTCAAAAATGGTCCTTGGCTGAAGACTATTTCTGGTTACCGATCTCCAGATGGAGCTGTTTTGTTCAGCGAGGAATGGAAAGCTGCGTCGTTGATCAGTGACATCCCATTCATTGACAGAGGTTTCTATGGTGTAGTTAGCCTCAATGGTTATAAGGAAGAGCTTGAGTTGCTTGGCGTTGTAGTTAAGTTTCCTGATAACTACAGCCTCATCGTTTCACATTTGAATACTGCAAAGCTGACTTACTTGACACCTGATGCAATGTTCCTAGTACTTGACTGCATGCGTCAACTGAGTCCACATAGGCTGATCAATGCCCTGTGGAATTCTTCTCAGTGCTTCAAGACAAAGAAGAATGGCTATAAATCTCCTGCTGAATGTTTCATACCTGATCCAGAGTGGACTTGTCTTCTTTCTGTTTTTGATTGCTTCCCTTTGATCGATGATGATTTCTATGGCAGCAGAATCTTTGCCTACAAAGGAGAACTGAAGCAGATTGGTGTTAAGCTTCAGCTTGAAGAAGCTGTGAAAATGTTTGTGAGTACATTTAAACAGAAAGCTATCTCCTCTGGGCTAACACGATGTACCGCATCGTCTCTTTTATCTTGCTACAAGAAGCTGATGGGAAGTTTGTACAAATATCCTGAAGAACTTATGAAAAGCTTCAAACAGTTTCAATGGCTGCATACCAAACTTGGTGATTTTCGTGCACCAAAGGACTGTATTCTCTTTGATTCAGAATGGGAACCTCTCCGCCTCATAGCGAATCTTCCCTTTATCGATGATGGTCCGAACTGGTATGGCAAGAGCATACACGAGTTCAGAAAAGAGCTCGAGAGTTTGGGAGTTACAGTTGAGCTGAGGAAAGGCATGAGCCATGTGATCAGCTCCTTAAGTCTCCCTGATCCATCTCGCATCGCTCCTTCAAGCGCCTTGTCTCTTTTTAGGTGCATCAAGTTCTTGCGTGAAGACAGATTTCAGCAACTCCCTAAAGAGCTTCTTGATAAGGTCTCAGTAAAATGGTTGAAGACACATGCAGGTTACCGCAGTCCCGAGGAGTGTCTCTTGTTTGATAGGACCTGGAAGTTAGAGCCGTGTGATGGTCCCTTCATCGACGAAGAGTATTATGGCTCAGATATTAATTCGTTTAGAGAAGAGCTTATTGCGATAGGAGTTGGTCATGATTCAGACAAAGCTTGCCAGTTGCTTGCAAGAAATGTCTATAAACTCTCAGAAACTGATGCTATTTCCCGGGTTTATAGATTTCTTAGTGAAGCTGAATGGAAACCTGAGAAAGGTGCCTCTTCAGGTCGGATTTGGATACCAAGTGATGAGAAATGGGCTGATATTTCTAGTTGTGTGCTCTTTGACAAAGATAAGCTCTTTGGATCAAAGTTTAACGTTCTTGAAAACCACTATTGTAGTGGTAAGGATCATAACCTTCTTGGTTTCTTCTCATCTGCATTTGGCGTGAGAATTAATCCGTCTATTGAAGATTACTGCGAGTTGTGGAAATATTGGGAGAAAACTAAGAACAGATTGTCTAGTCATGAGTGTTGTGCGTTCTGGAGCTTTGTTGTGCGACATGGTGACACGGTGAAAGCAGAGAAGCTCCTCTCTGAGTCCTTTTCGCGTTTGCCTGTACACTCACCGGATTGCAACAACAACGACGGAGTCATGTTATCTAGCATAAGCGACGTGTTCATAGCTGATGACTTGCTCTTGAAAGATATGTTTATTGATTCTCCTGTTTTCGTTTGGTATCCAACTCCAAGCATTCCTACATTGTCCCGAACCAGACTTATTGAGATTTATCGAAACATCGGTGTCAAAGAGGTCTCCAAATGCGTCGAGATCGCAGAAGCTGATCTAACCGGATTCAAAACCGAGCTGCAAGAGGTTGTTGATCCAAAGAAGAACCTGATTGGACCGGGGCTAGTGAAGCTCATTCTCGCGTTCCTCTCTGATCCATCTCTCAAGGTAGAAACTGCTGAACGTTTAAGAATCATACATAGCCTTGTTGACATCGACGTTAAAGAAACTTCGGAGACTATCACAACGGAGTATACTCTGAGTCTACCTTCAAAGGGAGAGAAGCTGATTGCAAAGGCTAAGAGGATGATAAGATGGGAAAGGGAGAAAGGAGTGGTTTATGCAGAGAAGATGGAGAAAACTTGTGGTAAAAGAAAGCTTTTGGAGTACGCCACGTGTTTCGCTGAGGTGATTGCTAAGGGTGTGATGTGGGAGAGAGAGGATCTGATCGGACGGTTATCAGAGCTTGTGAAGATGGCTTACTTGGTTGAGTTTGATGAAGAGGCTTTAGAGTTTCTTATGAAGTCTAAGAACCTTCAGGTCTATGAAGAAGATGAGAAACTAATCTCAGATGAGTTCTCTCAAGTAAACTAAGGTATGTCGATATGGTTCAGTGTTTTGGTACTTGTCCTCTGTTAATTTATTCTGCTTCTGTAAAAGTAAGAATATTTTATCTTCTCTTTTGCAGATTTCTTCTTCTATCACAAGTATTCTCTATGGCTAGTCTCTATTTATTTTGTCTACTCAAGACATAACCTGCAACGTTTCTTGGAGTTTGGTCTTGATCAAGTATGTTTCCTCTGCCTCTCTGTGATTAAAACTCTGTTCTTTTGTCTTAGCACAAATAGTAAAATGCATAGCTCTAGTAGTTGAAATTGTTACTCTTTTAGTGCAACAAAGTTTGATATCTCAGGTTTTATTAGTCTCAGAAATAAAGTTTTGCATTTGGTGTTTGCAGTAATAGCTAGTACATTTATCTTCAAGTTTGGTGATGATGAGGATACGATAGCAAGGAGCAAGGAGGTCAGGAGTATGAGATTCTAGCATTATATCATGTAAGACAATTCTGAAAACTGGACTGAGAATGACAACTCGATTAGTACTGGTTTTTGTTGATGTATCTGACTTTCATTTTAACTTTTTTGTATGTTGCAGGTTCATCCAGGTATCTATCATCTATTGCTGAGTATGTGAAGAGTGTAGAAGTTTTCTTGCGAACTTATGTCTTATGTTGAATAATTTGAAGTAATGAAGAACAGTAGAAAACTTTGATCAATTTGCGTTTGGCTTTTGGTGTTTCCATTTAGTAACATTTTCGGAGATTATAGTATGGCTAGTTAATAACTGTAACCAATATAATGTAATCATTTTGATCAGTGCCATAAAAACTCTTGATTGTTAGCATATTTTAGGTAGTTTACATCAAAAAATATCGTTCTATTTATCGGGTTTAACCCACTAGAACTCGAAACACATCATATTTTTCAAATTCGGACTTCATGTGGGCAGCAGCTCAATTTGGTTTCAGGCTGCATTAGGCTCTTTTACCCACCTCAACATAATGACTCTTTTAAAGTTTCTATTTCAAAATGAAATATTTGAGTTGTTTCATTTTCCAGCAATTTTGAAAGCTTTTATCCTTTGAACAAATACTTTACACAAACACGTTACAATGTCGTAAATAAACAAACAAACCTGAATCACAATCTTGAATCTCCTTACTTTTTTCAGTAACCTTTTTTCTTAGTGTAATTGGCTTTAAACCGGAGACTATAACCGCCCTATACCAGTTCCGGTTCTTCCTCTACTTGTTACTGCATCATATATCTCAACATGTAAATCTCTTGAAGCATCATTGTCTGAAGACTCTGAGCTGTCTTCACCGACTCTTGACACAGACTCATCTCTGGTTCTTAAATCTTCGTTTACACGGCTTGACAATTCCCAGCTCCCTCCTCTTCTTCCCCTGCTTGACTCTCTTGAATGCATAATCCCGCGTCCCCTGCTTGACTCTCTTGAATGCATAATCCCTCGTCCTTCAGATTCTTCTGGAGGAAGCATTCTGCTCAAATCCCGTGATGCAACCCCTGCTTCCATGTCCTTTTCGATGTCACCGAGCTCTTCTTCTACTGTCTCGTGCCACACTGGTTTTCTCCCCATCTCTATGTCGTTGGAAACTTTCTGTAAGCTCGGGCTTGACATCCCTCCATTTACTGTCCTTGGTGGTATTGCTGGCTCCTTTGAAACCTTTTCTCTGAAACTGTTCTGAGATACGGCAACATTTGTGCAGAAAACTTCCATAAAGTTCCCCACTATTCCTTTGTTGAAGGGGTTCTCATGTCTATCATACCGATACCTAAAGTTTTCGTAAGTTGACTGCCAAATCACAACATAATAAACAACAGAGAAACAATGTTAACAAGTAGCTAAATTATCCAACAGTTTCAAAACAAGGAGCTTTTAGAGAGTAATGATTTTTACCTGATTGGTACTCATTAGGTACAAGTGGAAACAGGTAAGCCCACCAACAAACCAGACGCAAATGAAAGTGTAGATTATTAGTGCAATGGAAGCAGGAGTCTTGAGAAACGATTTCCAGATGTTTATGTTCTCACTATCCATTATCCGCTTGACGTAGATCCAGCAGAACACATGGACATAAATGCAGAGAAGAGTTGAGCACAACACAAACATGAAGTAGAACCTATAGTTTCTCTGCAATCAAAACCCCCAAATAACTGTTAGTTACTCTTGAATCGTCTAGGTATATGCAATTGTAATTGGTTTTTGATGAGGAAAAAAAATATCCATTACCAATCCAATGCACTGACCAAGCCAAGGACAGTGGTGATCAAACTTCTCGACGCAGTTGTTGCAAATCGAACAATGAGAAGCACGGGGCGGTCTGTAAAGCATGCATGTGTCACAGTATTTGATCTTGACAGTAATTCCATTTACAATCATATCCTTTGTCCGAGGCAACCGACTCTGAGGAGTATGAGCAAGACGTGGTTCTCCATTGCCTTCATTACTCTCTGGTTCAGGAGGATACAGATTACGTGGTATTATCCCTGGGTCTCTCGCGGAGGTTAGAAGAAGAAATACTAGATCCTGTAGACAAACAAATACTAAACCTTTATTATCAAGATGCCAAGAGTAAAAAGGTTGCAGTAGAGAGCTGAATCAGAATCAGAAGGGAACAAACATTCATGAGAAAAAGGAACTCACTAATAAAATCAGACCAACAGCAACAGCTAAAACTGATACTCCTCTATGGTGAGGAAAATCATCGATAAATTTTCTGCCAACAAAAATACAGAATACAATGACAGGAGCTGTAATTAAGAAGACGGTGATGAGAATAGATCGAGCATCAGGTCCAAACACGAGCCTTCCTCCAAGGAAGAACACCTGGAGACACAAAAAAGAATAAATCAAAGATCAGTAACATATTGACAAATGTTACAAATCTAGTTGAATTAACAACTTAAAGACTCTTGTAACTATGTGATCACACATCTAGGTAAATCTTTACTCAAACTTGTGTTAAACATCAAAAAGCTCTAATTTTGAAAGAGACCAGCATCTTTGACAGCGTAAACAAGACCAAATCTCAAAATTAGGGTATACATACAAGTCAAACTTATTACTCTAAACTTCTGAAAATATGACCAAACCCAGCAAAAAAACAGAGAGAATGATTATTCCACAACTTCTGAGTAATTCCACCAAAAAGGCTTAGGATTTTTGATTCAGATCTTATTCAAAGACATTAAATCTGACCCAGAAAAACAAAAACCAATCATAAAAGAGATAAAGAAGAAGAAGAAGAAGAAGCTCACGTTATTGCCTTTCCAGCCTTTATAAGTTCTGATCAGCTCATCACCACCACTAACACCGCCGCTACTACTCGGAGCTCCATGACGCCGATCTGACGGCTGCAAATCTAACATCGGAAGAAACCCAGAAAAAAAATCGCGTTTTTTTTTGCTACACAAACAAAGTCTTCAGAGCAATAAATTTGGTTTAGAAAATAAAAATCAAAAAAGGAATTATTGACTTGAGGGAACAGAGAAAGAGAATTATGTTTTTTGTTTCTTAATAATGCAGCTTTCCCTTTTTACGAGTCAACTAATTTCAAAGATATCAGTTTCTAATGGAGTTTATGGTAATTAGTTAATGATTTTTTTTTCTTTCTGTTACAGAATAATTGATGTGTAATAGATTCAGTAAGGGTTTTTTTTTTTGAGGAATCAGTCTTGACATTACACGTTTATAATTTTCTATATATTTTAAACTAATTAGGTAAATGACAATGAAACTGATTGAAATTAATAAGTATATAGTTTTTGGGGTGACATATTGCTGTTGAATTTGATTTAATAAAATTATTCTGATTTTATCATTAATGTGCTATTTATTTCTGTTGAATTTGATTTTTTTTTTTAGTATTTTGATTTTATGATTAATACACTATTGTTAAATATAACTTTATATACTAATTACTATTTATCTTTTAAAAAGGTCTATAATTATTTTATTGATTAATAGATAAATTGTAAGAGAAAATGCGCTCTGCAACAATAAGTAAAAATGTCTAAAACTTTAAAATGATAATAACTCTTGGCAAAAATATATATAAAATAATAATATATAACAAGTTTTCATTAGAAATTATGTTATAATATTCACTAAGGAAAGTTTATATACGAAATTTTAAAACGTAAAAAGTATAAATGCACTTTGATAATCATACATATATTCATGAATAAATAGATCGGTCTATTTTACACGAGGCTATGCTTTTTTGAGTTTTTCAGACACTTAAGTTTATGCCTCCCATTGGACTTGATTTTCAGAATGGAAGCGTCTTTGCTTAGTGAATAGATTGAAACCACTGCTAACTAACACTGAAATGGTTATCAGGTACCTTCATTTAGTTTCGAATTAGATTATTGACATTTGATCTACTTCGAATTTCGACCAACTGTAAAATGTAATCCAAACTATCGAATACGTGTTGAATTGTTCTTCTCGTCAATTTATTTGTCAGCTTTTTCTGGTCAACTTTGGTCTCATTAATGATTGGCTACTTGGACCCTCTTGTCTCATTAAAAACGGTGCACCCTTTATAAATAGGAAATTAAGATCGACGGACCATATATACTAGTTATCAAATGACGTCGTAACTCGTAAATAAGTACTAATGAAATCGAAAAAAGTGATGTTTTTTGGGATATATTTCAAAAGATCACTATCAAGGCACAATCAAGAAGCTGAGAAGTTGCATAATATGGTCATTTTGCAAAACAAAAACCATATTTCATATAGGGAAATACTATATTCTGGGTAAAATAAGATACAAGAAACTGATCTCAAAAGCTTAGAAGTAAAAAAAAACACACTCGAAATCTTCTTCTTTCTTTTTTTTCGTAATAGAATATAAGTAGGAAACGAACTCAGAAAAAGAATAAACAAAACCCATTAATATTGTTCTTCATTTTCTTAGGATTGATAATTATATATAGAATGAAGGAGATTACTGGTTTTATGCCTTTCTAAGGCATGCCTCCAAGATCCTTGAAGTATTCATGCTCCAGGGCGGCTCTTGCGTTGATTCTTTTGGTCGGATCCATTAACAGCATTTTCTGAAACAAATCAAGCAGAGAGATATATTATCATCTTTGCTTTCACAGGAGCTCAAAATCTTAGATTTCTATCCAGATGTCTGGTTTGGTTAGGAATTTCAAGAATCCTGGTTTTTGAAGATTGTTCATATTTCAAACAAGTTTGGTTTTGGCTTCATGTGGTTTTGAAACTATGAAGCCTAATCGAATTGGTTTTAGTACGCCGGCTCTTGATGACTTTATAAGACATCTAAAACCTCAAATGGTTAAAAGGTTTTTAGTAAGAAACATGAGACCAGATCCATCACAATCAAGCATACAGGTCTCTAATAGCAGAAGTAGTGTGTCTATATATGTGTGTGTATATATCTAGCTCAGTGAACTTACAGAAAGGAGATCGACTCCATCGGGATCTAGATTGGGGACAAAAGTTTCTAGGTCCTGTGGTATAAGAAAAAAAAACAAGGGCAAGAATTAATATATGTTGTGAACTCTTGACTACTGAAGACAAGATGTACAAGCGAATAAAGACATTTGAAGTACCGTTGGTTTCCATTTAGGGAAAGCAGATTTATAATCCGGTAGAGAAGTTACCCCACGCCATGTATCCTCGTACGGAGTTCCCATGATTCTAGAAGAAGACAACAAAACAAGGCAGTAACAGATTTATAATCAGTTAACAATTCAATTTCTGTGTCCTTTACTACTTCTCCAAAATGTGATATCAAGTTGAAAATGTTTCCACAATCCCTTGTGATATCATTGCAGACAAGTCTTTGCACTTGTAATATATAGAGGAATATTGGACTGGGGAAGTTAGCAATTAAACCTGAAAATCTTGAAGAGTTGATCAATCTCGGAGTCTCCAGGAAATAAGGGCTTTTGGCTGATCATCTCAGCAAATATGCACCCCACAGACCAAATATCAACAGGTGTAGAGTAATGATGAGATCCTAGGAGTATCTCTGGTGCTCGGTACCAGAGAGTAACAACCTAAAGGAACAATATGCAAAAATTGTGTGAATAACCAGGAAGAGATCTGAAATCTGGATGTAGCATTGAAATATTTTACAGTATCTTGAACTAGCTTACTTCAACCGTCTATGTGAAATGGCTTAGTCCTTTTCATCACATTTATCAGACACATAAGTGGTATAATACTTAATTTACATTACACTCATAAGGAATGCAGCCAGCCAAAAGATTTCATAACGGGAACATATGAACAAGGAATAAAGCTCTTTGGTACCTCATGAGTAAATGTCCTGACAGGGATACCGAATGCTCTGGCCAGTCCAAAATCAGCAAGCTTCAGTGAGTTTGTGCGGCGATCAATCAACAAATTCTGTGGCTTCAGATCACGATGGAGAACCCTATGAGAGTGGCAATACGCAATTCCACGGAGAATCTGGTAAAGATATGTCTGAAAATAGTGGATGAACAGCTCTGATCAGCTTATATTGAGTATTGAGTTTAAGCACATATATAAAACAATGCCTAAAGTTTCTTAGCACTCACTTTGATCATATGTAGATCCTTGGAGAAATCAGGAGTAGAATCCATGTGCTTTTTGAGATCCAAGTCAAGATACTCAAAAACCAGATACAAACGTTTCTCGCTGTGCACCACATCCTGCAATCTGTGTAGCAAAAAACATCAATCAAAATTGTTTACCAGAGTCATCATGCTGAATCAGTTTTCAACAATGGTATTAACATCATACTTGACAATGTTGCTGTGCTGCATTTCTTTCAAGAGGGAGATTTCTCTGATTGCTGTGCTAGGAACACCTTCATCCTCCTGCTCTAGCCTGATCTTCTTCAAAGCAATTGTCTCATTAGTCACTTTGTCACGTGCCTTATAAACCACACCGTAAGTTCCTTCACCAATCTTCTCAACTTTCTCGTACTGCATTAATAAGAGCACATTAACAGAGACTCTCGTCAAAAGAGTAAGAACTGAAACAACTATTTACACCAACCTGATCCATCAATTCCTGAATAATAAAGCTGAAGTAAACTCCACACTTATAAAATGTCACCTGTAGATTGATAATGACACATCGATAATAACACATCAGAGGCTATATTAATTAAGCTGTATATCAGCACACAACAATCTCAAAATTAAAGTCAAATCTACACAAAGACGCAAAGAAACAAATCAATCTCAGATCCGAGCTACTGTGGATTTGATTCTTTGGACAGAATTATGAAAATGAACAATCAAACAAGCCAGCTGAATCCAGAGCAGCGAACTCATATATTATCAAATCCATAGAAACATAGAGCTAAAGCGAACAATCATAAACACTGATGACAAAATGCACACAAGCAAAACCAGTCTAAATCTAGTGAAACACTAAGAAACGCCACTGAAAATGCAAAACGGAGGAAAACAAGTAGAGATCAGCGACGAAGCAGTAAGATAATTGAAGATGGAGAAAAGATAAAGCGTTTGATGAATTGACAACAAAGTTCAAGTCAGAATTTCGCACGGAAAACAAGTTCCTCCTCCGGAAAAGAAATTGATCGGAGAGTAACGAAATCAACTTACCGGCGACGATCGGATGTAGTGTCAGTGAGACTAGCACACCGACGGATCCTCTCTCTTCTCTGTGGTAAAAAGGCAGTAGAGAGAGAAGGGTGGTGGTTTTCTGTGAAAAGCTTGAAGAGAGGAGGACTAGGGAAGGGGATTGACTAATTGAGAGTAAGGGTTTTTTCTTTCTTCTTTTTTTTTTTTTGTGTCAAGGAAATTTTGTTCGTTATTTTTTTTTTCTCTTCTTTAATTTCCAATAAATTGAATTTACCTAACCGCATTAATTTGGTACAATTTTATTTATTATACCGGGTTTGATTGGTATTCAATGATAAAAAAATATATCTTTTATGATGAAAATGGTTTGCTATCTTATAAAATGGTATATGAACCAAAAAAAAATCATTGCAGACCAATTATAAATCAAGAGTTTTGGTTTTACATTGGATTGTTGTCTATCTCAACGATCCATTTGACAAGCAAAATTGTATGTCCGGTTTGCTGTAACCATTTAGAATCTAAGTTAGAAAAAGACGTTTTAGATCATAAAAATGAAAATGGAGAAACATATGTATCCTGTAAGTCTTTGGAGGACCAACCAAAATATAAATGGGCAATAATATGAAAGTTGTTTTAATTAAAAAATATGTCAGTAAACAACTCAACATTTAATGTAAATAATAAAGTCTGGCACCTTGGACCAACACAAAGATAAATGATCAATAATATGAAAATCATATGTTAAATGTTGAGTTAAGAGACGAGTCTTATTCATGTGGATCTTCATCAATGCTGATTTTAGTATCTAAATTTAGTCTTTAGCAGTTATATTTATATAATAATATATATAGTATAACGTTCAATATAACCGATTTTACAAAAAAAAAAATACTTCCCAAAATCCTCGTTTATTTCGCACTTGCTCACATAAAATTTCCAAATACTTTTTTTATAAACAAACCAAAATTAATACTTGCAAGAATAACGTGAGTAGAACGAGAAAAAATAAACTATTCAATAAATCACCCTGATATTCTGATACTTTATGAAAGAAAAAAAAAAAACTCAAAATTTTGTAACTAATTAAAGAACACAAAACTTTTCTACGATATATATATCTTCAAAACTTTTATCCCAAGAGTTCAAAAATATTAAACATAAGCCGATCTCGTGATCAATTTTTTAAGTTATTCTCTGAACAAGCAACTGCCATATATTAACATTTTTAAGTAATCAAATATATATAATTGGTGAGAATTGATTTATTTTCAGATATTTCTCACATTTGTATATTTTGGGAGATTAGATATATAAAGTTTTTTCTGATAAAAGAGCTATACGGTTATCAGTTGTAAGTAAGGGAATTGGCAAAACTAACCAACAAAAAGTTTATAATTAAGAAACTAACATCAAAAGGAAAAAGAACTGATATCCTCTATATTTTGTATATTAATTCCAAGTTTACCCCTTTATCTATTTTTCTCCATTTCTCTTTCCGTCTACCTCTCTCTTCCCTTCTATCTTCCCTCCCTCTTTCTCTCTCTCCCCCTCTCTCTTTCTCTCTCTTTCTTTTTCCCTCTCCCTCTCTCTTTCTCCCAGTAAAGTCTTTACACCTACCTCGTTACTTGTTTTTGTTTTCAAATCAGAGTCTCTTAATTACTTTTGGGTGAGATTTGATTTGGGGGTTTCGAATTACAGAGGGAGGAACACAATTTGGATTCAGGGAATCGACTTTCGTTGTTGCGCTTGGTGTCTTGGTGATGAAATTGAGTTTCGTTGTTGCAATTTGAGAGATACTATTCTATTTGTAAATATACTATTTACGTATACTTTGTTTTATATACGTTTTAAAATGAATTATTTGTTTTGATTAAGGATGTTAAGTGATTTAATTATTGGTTTAGATTTAAACTCTTGGGTTCTCTATATATTATCCTTTAGGGTTTAATATCTTTCTATAAAAAAATATTGTTTATCTATATAGAACTTTATGTTATTCATTGACAACACTATTCACATCTAAATTATTTTATGTTTGTTTTCAAAAATTTAAGTCATGATATATGTAGAAAACTATACAACTTTTTAATTGATATATCATGAACTTGAATTAAATTTTTTAAGATCAGATAATATGAATTACAATTGGGAAGGGGTAAAGAAAAAAGTAAGAGAAAATGGAACTTCTATCCTACCACCTGATTTCTTTTCTCACCTCAACACCAATAATAAAGCCACGTCAGCTCACACTAAACATTCTCCTTCTTCGCTGCCAAACGTAACAGCAGGACAGTGATGTCTTTTCACACCCCTTGAAGGTTATTTACTACATTTTTAAATTTATGGTGTTAGTTAGTTAATTATTTAGTGAAAAAGTGCTATATCTACAAATCACCCTTGTAAGTATTGGGTCGTAAGTCCTGACAAAAAAAAAACAGAAGTTGAAGGCCCAAACAAAAAAAATAATTGAAATGTCGTCAAAGTCTCAAAGAAAAAAGAAACATGGCAGTGACAAAAAAAAATAGTCAATCAGCAAAAAAAGGTCCTACCGGGAGTCGAACCCAGGTCGCTGGATTCAAAGTCCAGAGTGCTAACCACTACACCATAGAACCGAGTGGTTCACATACGAAACTTTTATTTATATACCGGTTACTGAAAACGATTAACAAGAAAATAAATTCATCTAGAGTAGCTAAATGAGACACTACATAACACTTTTACGAATAGTATAGTTTTAAATTAAAGTGTATTGGTTTTATATTTTCGTAGAAATTAATTACTTAACTATCCATTTACAATTTTAGAAAATTGGTTTTAATTTCTTTCTAAAATCTATAAAACTAGTTTTTGAAAAAACATTTACCATTTCTTCCTATAAACTCATTTTTTTAACCGTGACCATATTTTTTTCATTTTTTAAAGTGATATAAGAGAACAATTACAATATAGTATTAATTAATTTCCCTTCTATTTATTTTTATTGTTTAGTAAAAAAAAACATAAACATCTATATATACACTTTATTGTCATTTTTTGTATTACGTTTAAAAATATGAGTTTTTGGCTTAATCTTATATGCTAAAAATAGCAAATACTCGGACACATTTATGAAATGTAGACATAACTTTACTGCTAAAATATCATAACTAAATCTCATGCGCTTGTCAACCTTGAAAATCATATAGATATTTTGATATTTCACCAAAATCAATAATTTTCTCATTACATCATTATAATTATATATATATATATATATCGAAAACAACTGTACTGAAAAAGAAAAGGGAAAATAAAACAAAGAAAGAAAAAAAAGAAAAAAGAAAAGGGAAATGAAAGGAAGAAGAAGATTTCGATATTTCCTCTCTAGTTGCCAAGCAAGGCCCCTAGGCAATAGGATATGTCATTATTAACACTAAAAAGAGACTCTCCTTGGAAACGAAAAAAAATAATTCAATATCTCAAATATCCCTAAATACAATGCAAAGTCGTTTTTAGTATGAAAAATGAGCAAATTAACATCAACAACAAAAATCGAAAACTGTTTGTTTCCTTAATGATATTTCATAGTACATGAGATAGTGAGTTACATTAATCCGTATAAATTTTGTATAAACTCCTATAGGCCTCTTACTATAAACTGTTGACTACATAAGCTATACCTTTTTAAGGTTTATCTAAGATATAGGGATTATTCAATATCATACTTTTTCATTTAAGATCAAAAAATATTAACCATGAGAAGAACTGTCAAAACGCAACAAAGTGGCAAGCTCTTGTTTTGTTTCAAACCGAAGCAAACTTATATTGGTTTAATCTCAAGTAGTAGTTAATGTGAATTAGTTTACGAGTAGATAAGACTTTGTTTCTATATATACTATCTGCACACTTAGAAAAATATTATCGTAATGCATTTAAGAGATTACACTCTTAACTAAAATACTAGCTAAATTAAGAGAATGTGGTTTACGTGTAAATATGTATGATTTCATAATCTTTTAGGAGATAAATTAATAGCATAATAACAATGGGAAAAAAGAGGGACAAAAATTGGTGCACCAAAGCTGCCGGCCAACTGTACACAAGACAAGAAATCTTTTAAACGTTTTGCCCTTAATGGATGACGAGTGTGTTTTATTTATTTTAGAATTTCGTTTCTAACAAGAATTTCCTAATCATTAAAGGCAATATGATATCTGGATAATGCATAAATATAAATTTTGTGTAATATGTTCCATTACTAAATTGTGAAGATTAAAATAATAAAAAGGCAAAAATAATTTTAAATGTTAATTGTCTTCTTTCTTAATTAGTCATCTATATTATTTTATTCTAGCAAATAAATATACACAGTTATATATTATTATTCAATGTTTATATGCACACCCAAAAAAAAAGATTTGAAAATTAGGAAAGATGAGTAAAAAGTATGCAACTACCCAAGTTGCCAAGTGTTGCACCAAATTTGGGGAAGACCATAAAAATCAGATATGTTCTTCTTAACGCAATAAGAAAAGAAGAAATATTAAAAACTAAAAACAAAAGAAAAAGGAGAGAAAAGAATTGAATAGAAAAAAAAAACAAAGCTGTGATATTATCTATCTTGTTCTCTTTCAAGAAGAGTGGAATGTTCACTCATAGAAAGGCTAATAAAGCCTTCAATAATTTCTCTATCATGCGAACAAGTATAAGATTAAATAAAAATAAAATAAAACAACAACTTGGTACTTATATGTATAGTCTTATCCCAAACGATGATTAATAAATCTCTTAACATATTTCTTTTAAAATAAGGAAAACAATGATTTTAAATTAATTTTGTTTCAGTCAAATACCTATGAAAACAGTATCAAATAGCAAATAGGGCACGAGTTTGGGTCAGACGTCAGTTTATAGTTGTGATCGATTTGGCTTGTGCAAATCGAAGCAGCCACATTTTTTATTTTTGTTGGGGTAAAACGAAAAAAATACATTGCATGTATAAATGAATTGCAAAAAGAAGCCGAAAGCCTTTTTTTCATTTTGAGTTTGATTTAACACAACTGTTATTCTTCACACTAAATCAATTATATATGTAAAGTTCAAAATGTGTACTAAAATACACAACTTTTCAAAGTAATTTCCCTCTAATGAAACCGTAATCGTGAAAAAAATATTATAAGAACTTATACCTACGGTATCGATCATGAATGTATCTAGAGTTTGGTGCAAATTCGATTAAATAACTGCTGAACATGATGGTTCTACACTTCTACTTGTGTGGTTTCTCTACCAAAGTTTAATTCTTAGTTCTAAATTATAATCATTCATTGCAAAGTCCTTCAATGGCAACTTCAGTTCCATTGGAATCTAGTAGTGTACGGATGACAATGGTCACATGACTCACATCTACGCCGTCATCATAAAAAAGACTCAATATATGTACGAAGAAGTAAAAGTCAATATTGGTACGTACGTGTAGTAAAGAATGGAAAAATATCATTCGATTTAACTCTTTTTCATATAATAACTTTGCTTGATTTTAAAGTTTAAGAAAATACTTTGTTTTTGAATAAATATATAAAAATGAATTGGTCTTTTAAACTATTATGGCGATTACGTTTTTAAAAAAATATATTAATATATATCTAACTCGCACCCAAAAACTTGTTCTATAGTACAACATTTCCACTTATGTGATTACTGATTCTATTCAAAGATAACAAAGTTTTCGTAAGTTCAAGATATAAAATCAAATGAATTTTCTTATCCGACTACGTATATGAGGTTAGGGGCTGCATGGAAAGAAGAAGAAACTTGACACAACTCATTTTTAAAGATGAAAAAATAATCCATTTTATTAAGTGGCAATAACAAATGTGGCCAATCATATCATATCCTCTCCAATCTCTCTTTTAATCTTTCTCTTTTTATACGATCTCTAGATAAAGCCGACGTGATCGCTATCTTCATGGATGTTTGTTTCTCTTTTTGTTTGATAATTGCTTATTTTCCTTTTCATTTTCGTATCTTATAAAAATATGATTTTTCCATGAAACGAACTCGCACATCACGAGTCTCGATGGACATGGTTAGCCATGATTTGCCAAAAAGGTTGGAGTAAAAAACCAATGATGACATCAGTCATCACTATAACAAATTAATGGAATTTCACTGTTTCGAGTAGTTCTTTCCATTGTATTGGAATGAAAAGTAATTGTATGATTTACATTGAGTCAATCATTAATATATACATATATATATATATATATATATATATATATTTTGTTAATGTGATCAATCAATGTCTAACGTAACTTGCGGGATTATGTTGGAAAACTATTAGATTGATTCTAGCAAGTATCAAAATTTGCATAAATTTCAGTAGGATATATATATACACACTAGTATAATGAGATGGAAATATCTTGTTTTCAAAAATTCCTAATCAATTTTACTAAGTCAATTGCAATAATATGCTTTGGTTTATATGTTTTCGTGTACTATTTTTAAATATAAAACTTAGAATATATATACATACATTATATATGATACCCGAGATATTCTTATAAATTAAGTAGATGAAATTTATCCATTTTAAAAAGGTAAACAATTATGTCTTGGTTAATTACCAATTGACAGTAAGCGTTTTACAGGTAATTGTAGAAATTAATCTCTTTTTATGGCATGCAATTTAATCAATAATGCACTTTTATCATAATTAAACAATTTCACAAAAGTGAAAAAAACCTTCCACGAAAAACTTATATTCGTTCTGTTTACATATTTTGTCATCATATCATATACATAATTATGATATAGAATTTTGGTTATATGCCTAAATAACCTTATAAAATGATAATTACGGATTAAAATTTCAGACAACATTTTTTTTTTGATATTCTTTTATGAATGCAAACAACACCGACACCACTTATGTATGTATCTTCATACGAATAGGATGCAAGTTGGTTGATAAATGTTTATTTTTAAAAATGAAAATGGAAAGATAGAGAAATTAGATACCGAAAGTGGAAAAAATATGGCAAGAAGGAGATTGGATGGAGGAGGCTGAGAGCAACTACGTACAATAGAAGAGCCACATTTTTGTTGTTGTGTCTCCTCTTCTCTTCTTTTGCTTTTTTAATTTTTTTTTCTTTTAACTAATTTATCATTTGTATTCATTATTTTTCGGCCATCCGGCAATCCGAATTCCGTCTTTATTAGAAGAAAAAAAATTGACAAAAGAGACATGATCTCGTAGAAAAATCTTCAAAATAACTAGTATAACGAGCTGGAAATATCCTGTTTTGAAAAATTTCATTAAAATTTACGAACTCAAATGCTAAATAAACGGCTTACTGATTTTTTTATTTCTTAAACTAATTTATCTGAGTCATTGTTGTGTTTGACGGCTCAAATGGTTGTTTACCCATGCGTTGACAAAAATTTAGTCATCAGAATTAGGGGAGGAAACAAAAGAAATCAAGAGAGCTAGTAGTAAATACTATGACGAACTAGTCCTATTAATCATACTTACCATTTTTGCAGCTAAAATACTAGTATTTTGTAAAATTTTATGTTACAATTTACAAACTTATGTTAATTTCACAAAGTTGTATTATATATTTTTGTTCTGAAAATCATTTTCGGTTTTGCTTGAAAAAAAGAAGATAGATCAACAAAAATTTCTAATGTTTTAGAAACTTATCAAACAATTAATTGATAAGAGGTTCTAATGTTTTGAATAGTTTTAGATAATTAATGACTCTTTAATAAGTTCAAGAATTTATATTTTATATAACCACATACTCGTGATGAATAATACTTAGCAACATGAACTTTTATCACTTGTGAACCGTAGTTTTCTCACCTAAAAACTGTTTCCGTCAATCAAATTTGAAAATTCTTGTTACTCGTTAGTAGATTATCAGGGAAAAATTGTCTCTAAAAGTGTTACTTACCTCGGCCATGACCCTAATTTTTTACTCACTTAATTTATGTCACATATAATTATATGATTGTTTGGACCAACGTGGCGGTTTGACATAACAATGGGTGAATCTTTTTGTTCATTATGTTGTTGCTTACTTGCTTTTACAATACGATGTTCGGTGTCAAGTGGTTTTTAATTTTTTTTTCAGCATGGAAGCATTAGTTTTTCCTGAAGAATATATATTACATAAAATATGTTTTTCCACAAAAAAAAATACCACAACGTTTTTGGGCAGAGCGAATAGAGAAGTTTTAAATCTTTCATAAGTTACAAAAAAAAAAATCATACAGCCAGCTTTCCTTATGAAAAGGGGTTAAAAAACTTAATATGGCTTCTATATCTAGAAAGATTTCATATAAAATTCTTAATAAAAAATTGTGATTTTTTTTTTTTTTTAAAATTAGTGTTTCTTAAGTTTCCAAATTAGTGTTTTCTCTTAATTTTGCCATTTTGTCAGTTCAGTTTTTAATTTATTTAATAAATAAAACAAAAAATAAGAAAGGTTTAGGATAATTATTGATCAGATATATTGCTATTTGTAGCTAAGGCTACATGTTTTCTTATTTTTACTTAAGGTAGTTTTGAAAAATAATACATATAAACAATATTTTATGAAAAATCTCAAGAATAAGGTGGTGTTATTCAATTATGGAGTTAAAGTCAATTCTTTAAGTTTTAGGGGGTGTTATTAGTTAATGGATTTTAATAGAATTGAAATCCAACACTAATCCACTGTTATTCAACTAATGATTCTAAATCCAGTTTTAAAATCTAGTGTTATTGGAACTCATCTTTGTAAATCATGCTTAATAGATTTTAAAGTTTAGTGTTATTCAATTAAGATTTTAAATATTTCATTAAAATCCAGTGTTATTCAAAACTTAAAAACTTGTAAAATCCTTGTATATTAATTCATTTGAAATGAAACTTCTTTAGAGTTTCACGAGTATTTTATTAGAATTGAAATCCAAGACATATTGCAGAGATTTTGAAATTCATACAAACATTTTTTAAAAAGCAATATCAGAAAACAAATCTAAAGCTTAAAGAATTGACTTTAACTCCATAATTGAATAACACCACCTTAGATTTGTTTTCTGATATTGCTTTTAAGAATATGTTTGTATGACTTTCAAAATCTCTACAATATGTCTTGGATTTTTGATTCTAATGATTTACTCATGAAACTCCAAAGAGGTTTCATTTCAAATCAATTAATATACAAAGATTTTACAAGTCTTTTAATTTTGAATAACATTAGATTTTAATGAAATATTTAAAATCTTAATTGAATAACACCAAACTTTAAAATCTATTAAGCATGATTTACAAATATGAGTTCCAATAACACTAGATTTTAAAGCTGGATTTAGAATCATTAGTTGAATAACAGTGGATTAGTGTTGGATTTCAATTCTATTAAAATTTATTAACGAATAACACCCCCTAAAGAACACAATTTTATATTTCTTGTAGTTAAATTTTTTATATGTATTTTACATAAATCATGATTTGAAAGATATTATTAGATGAGGACTAATCCACTACATTTAATTAATTTAGCAGAATATCTATCATCACAAATAATAACAATTCTTAATATTGCTATGAATTATCTTAGAATAGAAAAAGAGTTTTAAAGGAAATTTGGTGTGTGGCCTTTCTTTAAAGCAATGGCTCAAGTTGTATGAACTTTCCAAGTGGTGCTTGGATGGTGGAGGAGGTTGGAATTTGGAAACGTAACCAATTATGGGACAACGATTTTTCATCTTAATCAACTTTTGCATATAAATCTGATATGTATACGTATGTTTGTGTTGCATGTGTATATTAATGAAGCACAAGTTGGTCTACGTAATTCATAGGTCAAATTATGCAATTTTGAAAAATTATCTAATGGCGACAAGCTAAAAGCCTAAAACCCTAATTAAATAAAATATTAAAATCTAAGTTGGTTTACCATAAATTTGGATCTAGTGATACTAATTTTGGTTGTCTGAGATTCAGTCCAAATAAACTGTATATGGAATTATTATTTTAAGGAATTGACAAGTGATAGAGAAAACGGTTTGATAGTTTTGTTTCAATATTTCTTGCATAAATTTCTTTTTATTTGTGATTTATATATATCTCTGTTTCCGAAGTTTACCAGTGAGTAAGAGATTAATTGACACATCATTGAACTTATTTAATTCAGAGGTAAGGGTTTCATGGTTTTTCATGCAATCATTTGCAAATGTTTAAGGTTTTTGACTTCAATCATAATAAATGGTTCGTATCATTCCATATTGTTCTAAAATGCTCTAAATTAAAAGTTTTGGTTTCTCAAACGTTTGCAGTAGCACTGTAGCACGCAGTTAAAAGAAAATTAATTTAAAAACTTATCTTTAAAATTAATGAGAATATATATCTAAAAATCAACACGAAATTTCAGCATCTTCAGTTAAATATTATCTGATATGTATATATTGTTAAGTCCATGAAATATATATTGAGCAAACTATTGTATGTAGAAAAAATGCTCCAAATTAAATATCCTAAAATATATATTTCAATTAGTTATTCTATAACTTTATTTTAAAATAAAATGTCAAAGCTTTATCAGAATAATTGTTTTTCTATAATAGAAATGCTTTTTATGTATTGTAGTAGTTTATGTTAATTCGTTATTACATTTGTAGCCAATTATGAATACCTCTCAAAGTCTCAATCAGACTTTTTATTGTTATATTTTGGATGAATTTCTTTATATAATATAAATTATTTGTATGTATTTATATTAGTAGTTTATGTTAATTGACTTGTTTTTGTATGTTAATTGTAAGCGACTTAGTTTTTAGATAACTTGATTTAGTTGTTGACTTATTAGCTATGAGATTTGACTCGAGTCTCGTGACTCAGGTGGTTAACCACAGAAAGGAAAAGACAAATAAGAATTTGTTTTTAGCTTTTCTCTAAATGAATCTAAAACTATGAAACAATATTTATGTAGAAATAACGGAGTTGTTGTCAATTATTGTTTGTAGTGGGAACGTGAGATAATTAGATATAGAATCTTATACATTTGTCGTCAGTCGTCACAGTAAGTCAGTGACTACTAGTATTAAATAAGAATAGAATATTAAACCTTAGATTTTAATATATGTGTGTAAAATATCGATTGAATGGTTAAGCCATAAAACAAACAATGAGATTATATTAGAGGTCACCACTATATATTCTATCATTTGTGTTTTATACACTCATAATATTTTCAGGGATCTATCTTCAAAAACTAAATTCTTAACAACACCAACAACAAAAAGTAGTCATGACATCAGAGTAATCACAAGAAGCCATTACGTAAACCTAATCTCAAATAATTCAGAAAATAAAAAATAATCGCAGATTACAAGCTTCCAAATGGATTAAACTGAACAATCAAATTAACCAACCCAAATATTATAAATATAATCAATTATAATTTGGTATTTTATTTATTCAGTTAATTAAAAACACATGTGAATAGATGAAATTTACCAAAAATAAGAACATGCTCATCTTTAATATCCTAATTTTTTTAAATTGATATAATTTTCTTAAAAATAAACTCCAACGGCCGGACTAGACAATCATCATGATTATTTGATTCAATACATATTCAGATAATCAAAACTGAAGTTGACAGTACTAGCAAAAAAAAAGGGGGGTAATCAAAACTGTTGTTGACACTAACAAAAAAGGGGATAATCAAAAATGTTAAGTCTAGAAAAGCATACTGTATATTTCAAATGAATTAAAAGCTATTTAGTGGCCGAATAAATTTTAAAGACATAGCTATGGCCTCAATCAGTGTTTTCACGCCCGACCCGAACCGTCCGGTCCGACCGGTTAACCCGTAATCCGAACATTTTTCCGGTTTGGGTTTAGTGCTAAAACCCAACAAGTTCAAAACCGAAAAAACCCACAAAAACTCGCAATTAACCCGTGACCCGGTGAACCAGTTGAACCGGTCGGGTGTGGGTTTTAAAAAGTTCTCTTGATTTTACAATAAAATATGGGATTTTAGACTTTATTCAATTATTTTTAGAAGTTTTTTCAGTTCTTAAATTCATTTGATGTTTTAGATTTTGTTGATGACTTTACAATACCGCCTTAAAATTGAATCGAATGGTGAGAGAGACAACCGAGATTAGTTGTTTTAATTCACGATGTTTTATTAATTTATTTCTGTCATTGATGATCTCCTAATATATTTGTTACGGTGTTAGACATTTATTGGATTTCAAATTTTTAACCACTTTATTATTATTGTTTGATTTTTTCTATATATATATATATATATATATTTGGGTGTAAATGATTTTATATTTTGTTAAATATAATATAATTTTATATTTGATTAAATATGATATGATTATTTTTGTTTTATATTTATAAATACTACAAATTTTTTTTATTATAAAATATTCTAAAATTTCTATTAGTATTAAATTTATTAAATAAATTTTAACTAATTAACCCGTGGTCCAACCCGGTTGACCCGATGACCCAGTAACCCAGAAGATAGTCCGGTTCATCGTCCGGGTCGGGTTTCAAAACATTGGCCTCAATCAATTTAAGTATAAGTCTATAACTAATGCATTTAATATATATTTCTATGTAAGCGTACCCATCATATAATATTTCAGTATGCTCAATTAAGAAAATAAATGCATTGATAACTGATAATATATAGTGTGGGTCTGAATGGTAATCTTATATAGTTTTAATATGAGGTGTACGCTTTGATAATTACAATCACAGAATTGATATTAAAAACGTTATTTTCAAAAAACAATTGTACAATTTTTATGTATTATTATTTTGTACAGTTTTGCACTATATTAAAAAAGTTTACCTTTTTAGCTAAAAACTAAAAATTTATATAGTTTGTGTTACCAATTAATACATACATATCGAATCAGATTAAAATTAACTTTAGGCAAAACATACATATAATTACCTATTCGGGATAAATGACACATATCTTTTCCGGTTAAAATGGTAGAGAGAAACAGTATATACTCTATATGGAGTTGAATCATATAACAAACAAGTATTATATATATATAAATGTTACATTGTAAGTGATGAGATAGTTTTTGTTAAGGTAAAAATGTATTTTTTTAATTGTTTTATAGATATTATACCGATGCTCCAAAACTACTACATTTCTTTTCCGCTACCACATAATGTTTCTCATTTGCAAAATATTTGGCCTCTAATGGAAGAATTACAACCTCAAAGAGATTTTCAATAAGAATATAATTACTACTATGTATATATGATGTTTAAAATTTCATTGTTGGGTGTTAATTAGAATACTGAAAATTGCTTATATATCACTTTGCTTCGAAACTCAGGAAAAAACAAAACATGAAAAACTATTCATATTTTAGGTTTCCATTGTAAAACTAGAGACAAAATAAAATAAAATGATGAACTCGATGTGACACTAACTTTTTTTTTTATGAATAAATTTAACATTCATTCTATAAAAAATTGCTTAATTATTGCTAAATAGGATATGTATTAACCTTGATTTACTACTGTGTTTTTTGATAAATTTTATTAGTTTCTTATATTCTAATACTTATATCATCGATCAAATTAAACACGTAGTCTAGTTTTCGTATAAATGTCATCGTTATATATATTACTATTCTGATTCACGTCTAAAATACAGACCGGCAAAACAAATTTGAGTCACATAACCCAATTAAACCAGTTACTTAAGTTAATTAATCAAACTCCCAAACTAACTTATTAGCCATTTATTTTTATAAAAACAAAACAAACAAAAACCTAACTAATCAGCTATATTGGTTGATTCGATAATCTTGCCAATTTGGCAATGATCATATGTTTTTGACTTGGGAGCCTTAAATCAGTGCGATTAAAAAACCTTCCATGTGTGTGCGCATCAGTGCAGGTACAAGTACGACGAGTCGACGACAAAGCAAAGGTGGTTACGTACATATCTCTCTACTGGCAAAACAGGAAAAGGTTTATACGTATTATTGGCACTCTCTGTCTTAAAGTTTGCCACTTGGAACGCTAACAGAGCTTTTCTATCTCTAATGCGCGCGTGACGTCCACACGCATCGGATCGGAGAGGCCTGACTTAATGAAAATGATTTACTTTTTGTTTCCCGACAAAATATTTGATTAAGCTTTGTTCAAACTATTTACTGTAAGAGAACATTAAAATAAGGTAAAATGGGATCCCGAAAAAGATATACAATTAGTTACAGGATTTGTTTATTACAAGAGAAATTGTGATTCACATTTAGTTAAGGGTAACTATATAAATGGATTCGTTTACTATTTTATTGCCTCTCAGATTAGTTACGACTTCAACGAATCAAATGTACATAACATAAAGTCTTATACAGTTATGCACATGTAATAAGAGATATACTATCAATTTAGGTCTGTTGTCTGTTGATAATTACATTATTGAAAAACTAATCTTTTTTTATATAACTAAACAAGTAATGGTTGTTTTGTAGGAAAAGACGAAAAATATTATAGCAATTTAAAAAAACAATAAGAAAAAGTGTATGCTCTATATTAATTGAACTAACCTAAAACCTGAACACTTTACAAAATGATAACCATGTGAGACATATATATTGATGCAATAACAAGTAGAGTTTATTTTTATTACGCTAATGATTGGTTATTTTAGGTATTTATTAAGATTATTTAGTATCTAAACATTGTATTTCTTATTTAGATATGTACAATATGTGCTAGGACAATATGTTATTATAGTTTTGTAAATGATCAAATTTTAATGTCCCTACGTAGCATTTTTCATACTCGTCTGAATTTGACACTAAAAATTAGATACTTTACAAAACTATAATTTTGTATTTCTGGTTTATCCAACAGCTATTTACTTTTTCCTATAATATATAAATCGCGAAAGATGTTACTTTTTCGTAATGAAAAAATGACTTGAAAAGATTAAAACTTTGCGACAAGATTTAACTATCTTTTATATAAAACATGAACTTCATATGATTTTCATAGATAAAAAGACTTTGACAAACTATACTATGCACTCAACAAAAAAAAAGAACTATGAACTCCTATATATGTGTAATTTAAGAAAAATCCTGTTATTTATTGCGATGGTACGGAAAAAAGAATAATGATTGAGAAACGGCTAATTATTGTTTTGTTCTATAAAGAAACATGAATATCAGGATTAAAAAGAGCTAAAGTGAAAACGGCATAATAATTTGACATACAATGTCACGTGAACTAATTTGCTTGGTAACGTAAATTAAGTGAGATCACTTTGCAAATCTCACTTTCTTTAAATATCTTATTAAAGCAAATTCCAGAATGTCGTCATATTTTAATGATAGAGAACTAGTGGAATTCTCAATTCATTACATCATATTTATATGGTGTATCGATTTATATTACTTGTATATCTATATATAACTAAACGCACAATAACTTAAAATATAATTTTTCGCTACACATGCAAATTGATTTTGCAAGGTATATAGTCATTCAGATTGATCATTTGTAGTTACTTGGTTGGTTTTAAATTAGCAACGAAATCACGTAAGCGTCAACATAAGGAAACATGTAGAATAAAAGTGAATGAACTAATCACTAATTAAGAAAAAATATTAGTTTAAACCAGTGTTTTCACGCCCGACCCGAACCGTCCGGTCCGACCGGTTAACCCGTAATCCGAACATTTTTCCGGTTTGGGTTTAGTGCTAAAACCCAACAAGTTCAAAACCGAAAAAACCCACAAAAACTCGCAATTAACCCGTGACCCGGTGAACCAGTTGAACCGGTCGGGTGTGGGTTTTAAAAAGTTCTCTTGATTTTACAATAAAATATGGGATTTTAGACTTTATTCAATTATTTTTAGAAGTTTTTTCAGTTCTTAAATTCATTTGATGTTTTAGATTTTGTTGATGACTTTACAATACCGCCTTAAAATTGAATCGAATGGTGAGAGAGACAACCGAGATTAGTTGTTTTAATTCACGATGTTTTATTAATTTATTTCTGTCATTGATGATCTCCTAATATATTTGTTACGGTGTTAGACATTTATTGGATTTCAAATTTTTAACCACTTTATTATTATTGTTTGATTTTTTCTATATATATATATATATATATATATATATATTTGGGTGTAAATGATTTTATATTTTGTTAAATATAATATAATTTTATATTTGATTAAATATGATATGATTATTTTTGTTTTATATTTATAAATACTACAAATTTTTTTTATTATAAAATACTCTAAAATTTCTATTAGTATTAAATTTATTAAATAAATTTTAACTAATTAACCCGTGGTCCAACCCGGTTGACCCGATGACCCAGTGACCCAGAAGATAGTCCGGTTCATCGTCCGGGTCGGGTTTCAAAACATTGGTTTAAACCGAAGTTGGCAAATATACTTATTACGTTGTGTAAATAAGTTAAATAATAGGATTGGTGAAAACCCTCAAAATCGTAAAATGATTAGGTCATAATTATGTCATTGTATATATAGAGAATTAGAGATGCATACGTAGAATCTAGACATAATCCTTAAGAAAATAGCTTGCCTAAACAGCTGAGATTGACAAGCATTATTAACATAACTAATTATGTTTTATTTCTTAAGCCAAAACCTAAAAAAGGTTATTTGGTAACAGAATTGTTATTTGTACGTCAAAATGTATATGATTTGGTAATGGTTTAGCGTGTGAATTATTGTTGCGGGTCTTTTTTTGTTATACAACTACAATGACATTAACGCTTTTTAAAATAAATAAGAAATTCAAACATTATTCAAAATATTATTGTTCACACAAACATTTCTCCTTTTTCCATCTCCCACACAAACCCCATTCCTCCCTTTAGCCCTAACCCCTATATATACGTGAAGTCCCCGAAACACTAAGCTCGTGCCATTAGCTTTTACATTAAGAGAAAACACTTGCAAAACTAAGTGCTATCTCTCTTCTTCTTCCTTCTCCTAACAACTTATATACCATGAGTCTCTTCAACACTGAAAACACATGGGCCTTTGTCTTTGGCTTGCTCGGTATGATACTAACGTTGTGTTCATTTCTTATGAATATTTTTGATCAAGTTCTGCAACCCTAATATCTAAATTCTAGAGATTTAATATCGATTTCTTAATATCATATTTTTGCTATATTCTTGTATAATTTTCAGGCAACCTTATCTCCTTTGCCGTGTTCCTATCTCCTGTGTAAGTAATATATATGCAACAAATCAGAATATATATGACTACGTTACATCAATATTCTCCGATATAATTGAGTAACTAATATTCAGTTTTTTTTTGGACGCAGGCCAACGTTCTATAGGATTTGGAAGAAGAAGACAACAGAAGGGTTTCAGTCTATTCCTTATGTTGTGGCGCTCTTCAGTGCGACGCTTTGGCTTTACTATGCGACACAGAAGAAAGATGTCTTCCTCCTCGTAACCATTAACGCCTTTGGTTGCTTCATCGAAACCATCTACATCTCTATGTTCCTTGCCTACGCTCCCAAGCCAGCTCGGGTAACTAATAATTAATCCTCAGTTCATATGACATGCATGTTACGTTGTTCATAACATTATTCAAATGAAGTTGCTAAATAAAACATTTCTTAATGGATGCAGATGTTGACAGTGAAGATGCTACTTCTTATGAACTTTGGAGGATTCTGTGCGATTCTCCTTCTTTGCCAATTCTTGGTAAAAGGAGCCACACGTGCTAAGATTATCGGAGGAATCTGTGTCGGATTCTCTGTTTGTGTTTTCGCTGCTCCTCTAAGCATAATCGTAAGTACTACGAAATAGCTAATTTACCAAGTGATTAAATTATGATTTGGTAACAATAATAATTAACATATATATTTTTGTTTAATTATATATAGAGGACGGTAATAAAGACAAGAAGTGTGGAGTACATGCCCTTTAGCTTATCCTTAACCCTTACCATCAGTGCTGTCATATGGCTCCTTTATGGTCTTGCTCTCAAGGACATCTATGTTGCTGTAAGCCATTTCATCTCTCTCTATTTGCTATAATGAATATATATGTTTTAACATGATTATCATGTCGTCAAGCATCATAATCATATGTCTATCATTATCATAACAGTATATTACATGAAGTGGGTGCTTTTGTTTCTAATGAACCTGAGACTTTGAGGTTCTAATCATAGATTCATAGATAAAAAGAGATATGGATTGGCAAAAGATAAAAAAAACGATTAATGAAAGCAAAACCTTTTGTTTGGTATCGTCCTTTACGATAAAAATAAACCAAATTATAAAGAAACTCTCGCTTTATGTTCCACAGAAACATTAAAAGATTTAGCTTTTGCAAAAGAAGTTCATAATATATTAAGTTCTTTTTATCTTTATTGTTACATAGAAATTATATTTTGTACGTAACTTCTATCGATGCCGCACAAGTTTGCCATAAACTTTACTTTATTTCGTTTTTAACGTACTTTATTCACAAGCTAGAAAGTGGAAAAGTGAGTATATTAAAATGTTATTATGTTATTGCCACTACAACAAATGTTTTTCGTGCAGTTCCCGAATGTGCTTGGTTTTGCTCTCGGTGCACTCCAAATGATACTCTACGTTGTCTACAAATACTGTAAAACGTCGCCGCATCTAGGAGAGAAAGAAGTCGAAGCTGCTAAGTTACCGGAGGTGAGCCTCGATATGTTGAAGCTAGGCACAGTTTCATCCCCTGAGCCAATCTCAGTGGTTCGTCAAGCGAACAAGTGTACCTGCGGAAATGATCGAAGGGCTGAGATTGAAGATGGACAAACCCCTAAACATGGCAAGCAGTCCTCTTCCGCAGCAGCTACATGAATAAAAATACGTTAATGTTGACTTTACCCCAACTTGATATACCAACCACCACGTGTACCCCGTTACGCTGTCGTATTTTTCTGAGTTTATCAAGTGTGCGAAGTAGAGGATTAATTTTCCGGAGTTAGTTTCTCTACTTCTTTATAAAAATTTGTGTAATTATCTATTGGGGATAATGTATATTTCCTATTTTCTGATTTAACGAAAACTATTTAAAATATCCATCATGATTCTGTCTTTTTTTTTTTTGGTCATACTTAATGTTTTCTGTTTATTTTAAGGACATAATATTAATAATATACGATAAAGTTTTCTAATTATGAAAGATAATATTTGACTTGAGAATTAACGTGGTCACATTACTCTTCGGATATAACCAAAAAAAACAAAAAATAGAAAAATTTAAAAAATGTTTCAATACAGAAAATATTGGCATTATCAATCATAAATTCTTTTAACAAAAAATATCAATTATAAATTTTGATTGGCCTAAGTCAAGGAGTATTCATATTTTTAAATAAATAAAAAGGAATATTTTGTATGGACTGAGTGGGCCAAGTCTTTGTCTAAGGCAAGTAATATTGGATCACTTCCTTACTGGGCCTTTCCAATTTCAAATAATTCCAACTCAATTGTGTCCGAATTAGAAAGAAAGTTCGAATCAGCTTGGTCTCCAAAACATCTTCACATAATCATCAGGATGTTTCTTGTTCATTCTTTAAGACAATGAAAAGCAGCTCGGTCGGTTGGATTGAACAAACTACAGCTAGAAGCAAAGATGTGAAGAAAGAAAAATGCAACTAAACATATGAAAGACGTAACCTTGGGAAGTAGGAGACTAGTGAAACTTTCTCGTTGGATGGACTGTGTATCCACTTTCTAGGTCGTCTTAGGTCGGACAAAGACATAAATGGGCAAGGGAATCTATAGAAATGTGAAGAAAACTGAATATGGAAGCTTAACTTTGCAGATGCACTTCCCTTGTTCCGTGGAGAAATATATCGTCTTATGACTCAGATTATGATGTTGGCTACATGATGAAAAAGTGTGTTGCAATAGAAATCATTCTGTGTGATTTGTAAGACGTTAACGCAAAGCAAGAACTCTTTTTAAAAAGTCAACAAATCTTCATAGACATTTTGACTTTTCTTACCACAGTTAAATTTTGTGAGATTGCTTGCTTGCTCTCAATTGAATCTAATTTTCTCTACATCAAAAAATTTCAAATACATTCATGGTTCCCTGGAAGCTTCCAGAGACATTTTAGAGCCGACTTAGAACCTTCTCGGCCGCTGCGATAGTGAATTGGATGTCTTCTGAAGTGTGAGCCAAGCTAGTAAAACCGGCCTCGAATTGAGAAGGTGCCAAGTAGACACCTTCTTCCAACATTCCTCTGAAAAACTTTCCAAACTTCTCTGTATCACTCTTCTTTGCATCCGAGAAATCATAGACGGGTCCTTCCGTGAAGAAGAAACCGAACATCCCGCTTATGTAACCGCCACACATCGCATGCCCGGTTTTCTTCCCGGCTTCTAGTATCCCATTTGTAAGCTCTTTTGTGATCTTGTCTAAGTATTCATATGTCCCTGGCTGACTTAACCGCTTCAGCGTGTGTATACCCGCTGTCATAGCCAACGGATTACCACTTAGCGTACCAGCTTGATACATCGGTCCTGCGGGTGCAACCTGCAAAAAGACATGAGTGATAAAGGATCAGGACTTTCTCAATCTCTTGCAGCAAATTCAAAAGATTATTCGGTTCAATTGTTAACAACTCTAGCTTTACCATTTCCATGATGTCTCTTCTTCCACCGTATGCTCCCACAGGAAGACCACCACCGATGATTTTCCCAAGAGTTGTTAAGTCAGGTGTGATTCCAAAGTATTCTTGAGCTCCACCATAGGCTAAACGAAAACCAGTCATGACTTCATCGAAAATAAGAAGAGCACCATTGTCTTTAGTGATCCGGCGTATTCCCTCAATGAACTCTGGTTTAGGTGTAATAAAACCCGAGTTACCAACAACAGGTTCAAGAATGATGGCAGCAATCTCTCCTTTGTTTGCCTCAAAAAGCTTCTCAACAGCAGCAATATCATTGTATGGAGCTGTTAAAGTATCTGAAGTAGCTGCTTTGGGGACCCCAGGCGAGTCAGGTAGACCCAAAGTAGCTACACCACTACCTGCTTTGACAAGGAAAGAGTTTGCATGACCATGATAACAACCTTCAAACTTGATGAACTTTTGTTTCCCTGTGAAGGCACGAGCAAGACGTAGCACACCCATACATGCCTCTGTACCGGAGTTAACAAACCGAACCATTTCAATACTTGGAACAGCTGAAATCACCATCTCAGCAAGAACATTCTCTAAGAGACAAGGAGCACCAAAGCTTGTTCCTTTCTTCATTGTCTCAGCCAAAGCAGCAAGAACCTGCACTAGACACATCACCGTATCAACTACTAAACTTTCAGCTATCTAAAAATCATCAAAACTGGAAAGAAACAAACCTCATCATCAGCATGACCAATTATAGCAGGTCCCCAAGATCCAACATAGTCAATGTATTCATTTCCATCAATGTCTCTTATTCGTGAGCCCTTTGCAGAATCCATCACCACTGGTTGTCCACCAACAGATTTGAAAGCACGTACAGGTGAGTTCACACCTCCAGGCATTAAGTTCTACACAAAGGAACCAAACCAATTTCAATAATCAGAACAGAATGAAACCAATAAAAACAAAAACTTTATCTCAGATTATGATTCTATCTCAAGTAATCTTATTTTGTTAGCAATGTTCCTTGAAGGGTAACAAAGATAATCACTTTAACCAAAAATATGATCAAATCCCACAAAACCAAAGCAACAGAACATCAAGGCGTAATCAATCTGAAGAAACATTTCTTATTGACTGAATTCATGGAAATTGAAAAGCCTAACCTTCGCAGCATTGAAAGCTTCCTCAGATTTCTGAAGAGTGAATTTCTTCGTCTTCTCCTCTACCGAAACCGACATCTTGATGCAGCGACGGTTGGACGACGAAGAAGCTCTCTTAGAGAACTTTGCGGAGCACGAAAACCCTAGAGCAATCCCTGATCCAGTAAGCGTCGCAGCCATTTTGCTATATCTCTACGTTTCTCTGTTACTCTCTCACTTGCGCTCGTAAGTAGTACAGAGATAGTCAACAAGATAAGGCGGAGATGATCTTCAGATTTTAGATGGAGCCGACCCGGTGGTTTAAATTCAGACCCGATCCGGTTTGATTTTACTGGAATCTGAAACTCAAGTCAATATTTGTTTGTTTGACTTTGTTAACCAATCCGGTTTCTTTGACCCGATCCGGTCCGATAACTTAATTTGACATATATATATTTTCTGCGAATTACATAAATTTTTGTAATGGATACAAACGTGAATTCAAATATAACATGTATAAATAATGACTAGATTATAATTTTCCTTTGCTTATAATTTGGTAGAATATATCATAATTTGATTATGAAAATGTATGTTCTTTTTCAGATCTTCATAAGCTCTTCAAACACTTCCATAGCTGAAGTAGGAAGGCCAAGAAACACATTGATACTCTTCATATCATCACCACTTGGTAAGAACAAGATCACTTCCCTCCCTGGTAAACCAACCGGTCCAGAGAAAACCGGTTCTCCCCAACCGAAATCCAGTTTATGCAATGTCAATTTTGACCAGGATGTAATCAAAAGTGTCGCGTTCATACTCGGCCGTGTCCGGTTCACCTCGAAGTAGTCCATAGCCGACCGCATGAAGCCGTCCGTAACCAGCTCCACCAGTCTCTTGACCAAACCCACCGAGTGAGAAAGAGGGTTCCCAACTAATTCTCCCGATGATGTCACCAAACCGGTTAACACAATCCCGTTCCCGCAATATCCTTGCGGGAGACGTGGGATGAATCTTGACCGTCCATCCGCCGCAAACAGAAGCTTAACCCGTTGGTCCGGTTTAAACCGTAGAGCTTCGCATCTTGATTTCCAAAGAAACCCGGTTAAGGCTTGAAATGTTGATACCTTATTATTGTTATTTTCTTCAATCGCCATGATCTTGAGCTTCTCAAGCTTTTCGGGTTCGAAAAGAAATGATTTGTAGATGAGTTTTTCTTCATCGTAGATTTTTCCGGTGTCGGAAATATCTTCAATTTCGTCGAATTCATTGTGTGGGAACTCGATTTTGGGAGGGTTTCGTGACCGGAGAATCGTACGGTCCAAGAATGGTGGGACGGATAAAGGAAGACCCTTGGCCATCTCGCACCACGAGTTGAGGAACTCCGCAGCGGCGACTCCATCGAACATGTTGTGGCTCATGCCTAGTCCTAGGACAAAACCCCCACATTTGAAATTTGTCACCTGAAAAAAAAAACGGAACATAAAACTTTATCTAAAGATGTTAAAAAAAATCCATGCAACATTTTAGAATGAATCGATACCAATTTAAAGAAATAGGAATGAAATAATATACATTTAACTTAAGTACTACCTATTGGTTACACACACAAAAAAAAAAAACTTACTATTGATCGTCGTTATTTCTTTTGGTTACTTAACAATACTAATTACGCATGGTTCTAATTAGATGGTCTAATGTACCTTAAAGTTTGAACATGATGACCACTCTAGTTTTTAAGAGTAACGTCTGATCATTTGTTACTATATTAGTGTGTGTTCGTTACTACATGCATGAGACATAAAAATGATTTTTTTAGTAACATTGTATCATAATTCATAAATGATATTCGGGAAAAATGTCTTTCAAATTTGGGACGATTTAATTTTGAACTTCACGGAAGATAAATAAATCGTAAAGTTTTTGTTGACTTTCGAAATAAATGACAAAGTGTTTGTTGACTTGCCATTTGAGTCATGTCGTTAAATAGGTTAACAGAAAAAATTTACGGCGTTAATGTCTCGTTTATTTGCTCTGTTAGAACAAAACAACGTCGTTTATTGCAGAGACAAAACATCGTCGTTTTGTCTTGAAACAAATTTAAACCCTAAATCCCCAAATCGATTTCATTATCTCAAAATCACAGACCCACCTTGACCTCAAAATCGCAGATAATAAATCGATTTGGGGATTTAGGGTTTAAATTTGTTTCAACAAACAAAACGACGTTCCTTTGTCTCTGCAATAAACGATGTCGTTTTGTTCTAACAGAGCAGATACACGAGATATTAACGCCGTAAAATAATTCTGTTAACCTATTTAACGACATGACTCAAATGGCAAGTCAACAAAAACTTTGTTATTTATTTTGAAAGTCAACAAAAACTTTACGATTTATTTGTCTTCCGTGGAGTTCAAGATTAAATCATCCCAAATTTGAAAGTTCGTGATTTTTTTGACATTTTTCCCAATGATATTCAGGGAGATTGTTATTAAAATAAACTATGATTTAGATATTTACATATATAGTTGTATTTTTTTGGATTATATTTTTATATTAAGATTTTTTTTTTTATATTAAGATTTTACTATTACAAACAAAAAAGTATTTTGTCATATATCATATAAATAAGTATAATTGAATTTCTCAAGCAAAACTCCCATAAATCTACATTTTGGACAATCACATGTGATTGATACTCAAAAAGTTAAACTCATTTCTGACATTAAATGCGATCATTTATATCAATTATCAAGTGGCTAAAATAAGCAAATTACTCCCGAACATTATGTAGGATATTTGCTACTCTAGTTTGCTGCTGTCTATAAGCATGTCGCCGTCATTGTAAATACATTATTTTCCCGCAAAACCTAAGTTTATGTAAAAGCTAATCGAAAAATATAGTAATTAGTACGCAAGAGATCGATCAAAACCTCACCTGAACTACTACCGGTGGAATCTCAAGAATATTCCGGGCACCTGGAACGTCGTAAACAAGTTTCTCGAGCGTCTCCATTCTATTCTCTGAGATGGCCTCTTTGATCGTATCTATCCCACAGTTAGCCTCAGCTTCCACAACCACTACACCTTCTCCGGTGCAATTGACGGCGATCTTCCCTTCCGGACTGATCGTCAGCCTTCCGGCGACAGGGTAGTAATGAACAAGAACCTCTGAGAGAGATTTCTTGATCACATTGTAGGATTCTTGGTTGGTTCTTGACTCCGATTTGTAGTAATATAATGTTTTCACGATGATGGCGATGTTTTGATCGAGATTCGAGAGATAGTAATGACCATTCGGAGTTTCGGACACGGGAGGGATGAGTTCAGGGTTTTTCCTTGTGACGATGAACTCAGATGAGGCGACCATTTCAATGGTTTTCAATGAAAGAAATCGAAAAACGTATGGAATGGCTCGAATAAAGAAAGCGAGAAAACAGAGAGTAGACCTTGATATATAGGGTTTTAAGTCCTAAGGGGGTCTAGTAGAGATTAGGGTTAGCGGTATCTTGAGTAGCAAGTGTATAGCTGGAGAGATAAGGTAGATAAAGCTTAAGGCCCACTCGAGTTTTTGCACAGAATTTATGGGAAAAGTGAAAGAGCCAAGAATATAACGTGAAATATAGGTTCTTTAGGGAGGTTAAGTGGAGAATAGGGTTTAGGTATTTAACAAGGGAAGATTATGTAGCTACAGAGATAAGGAGGTGATCGAAAACATAATAAGGACCACTAAAGAACTGGCTACTTCAATACTTTAAGACCGGTATGGACGGCTGATTGAATAAATACATATATTTATGGGGTAATTGGTTGGTTGATCGATAAGAGTGATATCTAACCATATTTGATGTTACGGCCTACGGGTCCATTACATGGATTTGTCAAAGTTGGATGTTTTCTATATGTAAGAGAAATTTTAATATTAGGTTCAAAAATCATTTTTTGATCATTCCTCTAATAATTTGATCACATATTCGGACGTCGGAGTATGAAGTTTCAATTGGTAATATATTATATGTGTGAGATTTGCACTTGCAGGGTAGAGTATAAAGAAAGACTCGGGATCTGTAAATGACATCAGGTGATTCACTTGGAAATCAAAGCTAGAAACAATGAAGGTGAAACACGGGTAAGCATAGCTGGAAACAATGACATCAGGTGATCTCACTTATAAGTATGAATTACAATTTTAGTAGAACTTTTTTTTGGGTCAAAATAGTTTCTTTATTTTTAGATGATCTCATAATATAAATCAGTGGTTTCATCCAATTTTGTTTGTTGTCATTGTTTACTTTCCATGCAGGATAAACTGTCTTCTCTGTTTACTTTCTATCATTGTGTCTCTTTTAAGTGGAATTGTAAACTAGTATAGAGAGACCCCAAAAAAGAAGCAAGCTCAAAAATCCTTACAAAGACATCTACAAAAATGAACTCAAATCCAAAAAGTATCCAGTCGTACAATTAGTATATATTAAGAAAAGTTGGAAACTTAACAGCTACACAAATAGGAAGACGCTAAACTTACAAACGGTTCAAGATAATGTTGATCGGTGTAAAAAAAACATGTGGTTCAAGACAAATTATTGAATGATGACCATAAGATTAATTATGAATCATAAATTAATAATTATTAAAACAATTTAAAAAACTTTGGCATTCTAAACTAATAAATATCTTGTAAATCAAGTAACACAATAATCATCTGATAAAATATAAAATTTAAACATGATTAATAAATTAAAAACACAATTAAAGTACTAAAATAAAAATAAAAATTCATGGTGAAAAGCTTATTATCGTGCATTTAGTTCATCACCAAAATTGCATCAGGTAATATGACAAACTATAAAACTGGGGCTTATTTGTAAATGTTCAGAATTGACTTAATAAAGTTTGTTTAATTAATACAAATGATTTTTTGTTCGACTCCAACTCAAATCAATTCAAAACTTACATAAAAATTATTTAGATTTATTTAAAGTGATAATATAAAACTGTATAAATGATAAAAATAAGAATCTTAAAGATATAAGCGTTACAATTCAAAATTATTAATAAAAAAAAAATACGGGTGTTCAATAAGGGTATAATAATAAGTAACACAATAAAACCAAACCATGCACACTATATGAAGCATATTTGTTGTCACATACGCTTCAACTATTTGTTTGTGCTGCTGAACCGTCGATTGTGTGGTTTTATTGTGTTATTTAGCTCCTCAAGAAGTTTTAACTTTTTAAATGCGTGAGAAGAGTGCAGAACTAAGCTTGAGAGAACCGCACACATGGTTTCCAAACATGGGTTGGAGATGGAGAAGAAGATCAGGGACTGAAATGTTCATGATAAACGTTTTAACTTCTTGAGGAGCTAAATAAAATGTTTATGATAAACGTTTTGCTGAACCGTCAATGGTGTGCTGCCGCAACCGCCAGTGGTGACGAAACGAACATGCTAATTATAGGGTGGTAAAATAAACATGACACAAAAGTTAACATGACTCTTAAAATCAAAAATAAGTGCAATAGATCCCATAACACGAGAGATTACTTGTGAATTCATTCGTGGGCGTGTCTTGAGAGGAATTATTGGCTCTCTGATCGACTTGGAGCTGATCTCTTGGACGACCCTTCTTTTCCTCTTTTGAAACACAACAATATTTATCCATGTCACTTGTGTGCTGCTAAAGTGAAGAAAGATTGCAAGTCCTTACAAATACATCTCAAATTAATTCTAATCCAGAAAGTATCCAACCACATTACCTGATACTACATGAGCCTAACAGATTACACATTACACCAAACATACAAACAATCCTATGATTCACACATGGAAGGTTAAGTTAAACCGTCTCTTCGGTTATGTTTTCTTTTTCTTATTGTAGGAAAGAGAAGAAAGACAAAACTAGTCCTTTCCCTCTTTCTCACCTTCATCCTCTGTGTCTTCCTCTTTCTCATCATCATCATCACTCATTTCGTTAATGGCATCTGTAATGATATCCTTCACCTCTGCTTTTCTATGCATAAGATCAATTCCAAAATGGCTCCCTAGTATTATCACAAGCAGGAAAAGAATGTTTCAATGATAAACGTTTCCTGAAGATTTGGAAGACGATAACTATTATGGATTGAGAATAAGAGAAAAGCTTTACAGAAACATACCAAGCTTCCGTAGAATATCAGATAGAGTTGCCTGTTTGGAAACAAAATTCAAAATGTCTTTGAGTTCAAAGGTTTTGTATACGCTTTATAATCTGTAAATTCTCAAACTTTTGAAGTCTCACCGTATTGAAGTCTACTTCCTTCAGAATTTTGGTCACCACTACATGCAGTTCTTTTCTTGTGGGTTCTTTTTTACCTTTCTTTCGGGATTGTCCTGTGCCGGCCACAATCAAAGAAATAGAGAGATTCAATACACTATGAAAATGTGTGATATTTAAGCTTTCGAAACAAACCTTGATCTTTGGATCCTTTTGCCTGTGGTTTACTTGTCTGTGTCTTGCCTTTCTCTTTAGAGGAATCGTCTTTATCAACCTTTTGCTTCTTGCTTGATGATGTAGTTGATTTATCGACTTGTCTGAAGGACTTTCGACTAGATTTTGCAGAACCTTTAATAGATTTCTCCTCTTCAGCTGCTGGTTTCTCCTTCTTAGTCCTTTTTGACAAGCGTTTCTTATCGGTTGACTTAGTCTTCTCCTTGGCTTTATCTTTCTCATCTTCAGTTTCAGTATCTTCACTTTTGTTGTTTTCTTCCTCTGGAGCTACATCATCTTCTCCATTAGAGTCATTTGTTCCTTCGGAACCAACATCAGACTCACCATTTCCTTCAGTCTCAGTTGGCTGTTCTTGTTTCTTCGCCTGCCTTCTCCTCTGTATATATCAAACAGAATAACAGACACAGTCAGTAATTGTTTATGCAACTTTCTTCACATAAAATCAAGCCACGCAGAGACAGAGACTTTTGCTAGAATCTCCACATGTTTTGTTTTCTCGCAGAATCTTACGGTTTAGAGAAGGTTCAAAGCCATATCACACAAGGAGCTAAATGGGGGATCACCAAATAACAAGACATGGGAATGCCATTGAGTAAATAACGTACTAAGCTAGTGCTAAGACTATCCAAAATACTTTCACTGAGCGGCCTAATAATACCCTTGTTGACTAAAAACCAGCCAATTAAAAGTGACCAAGCCATGGAACTTATCTTAGATTTCCTACTATTCCCAAATTTTCTCATTATGGTATTATACATTGCTTAATAATTACTGCATACCAAATGGCAGCTGTAAGTACAACTAAAAAATTATGAAATAAGAAAACACCAGTTTATAACGCATTGATGCAATCTCGAAATTCATTCATAATGTGAGTTGCAGTAACTGATAAGGGAGCGCAGACAAAGATATTCATACCATAGAGACCTAATGGTTCATAACAACAAACTTGATTACAAAACTAGAAACGGAGCTAATTTTACCAGCCACGAGTCTAGAATAAACAAATCAGGTCAATGACTACAAACTATAAAGAAGAGAAAGGTTAACAATTACAAACCTTAGCTGGGACATGTGATGATTCTCCAGAGGTCACGTTCTTCGATGTGCTCTTCTTGCGCTTTTTAGTTTCCTACATCATGTATTCAAAGAAAGGAGATAGCAATTTAATACCCCATACTGAATAAAAAACAATGAAGAACAGTCACAAGATTCAGCTGCTAAGTTAGAGTACCTTTTCACTATCAGCAAGTAGAATATCCCTTGTTGCTTTGGGACATACCAAAAATTCAAGCACTCTTACAGCCAGTTCTTCCTGAAGGATACAGATGTATGAATAAATAATCGAGAAAGACACAAATAGATATATAGATAGACCAAATATTCATATCACTTACCTTTTTCACAGTACTTTTGTTTACTGGTATATCAAGCACATCACAGAAATCAATCAACTTTTCTTTGATACATTTATCAAGCTTCTCTTTAGCTTTTGCTCTTTGCTTCTCCTCCTGGAAAACATTTAAATACCACACTCAAAACAAGGCTCATCATCATACACATCCATGGAACTAAATATCTAAGAGATGGTGTACAGTTACCTCTTGCTCTGACCATACAAAACCCGAAAACTGACCAATGTTTTTCTTTAGCATCTGTGCCTGCACAGCATTTTTCAACACAACCCTTGAGTAATCAATCATTCACTCTGGAAAAAGTGAACAAAAAGTGAAACTTCAAGATAATATTCATATCATATAAACAGAGCGAGACAGCTTTCTTATACATAACTAAATGAAGCACCTTTGCTTTTTTGCCGTAAAGAATGGTGTGAAGTAAGAAGAGGTTGTCATCAGGTTTTCTCTTGGACAGTTTATAAGCAACTGAAACAGTTAACAACTCTATCAGACTAAATTTGGCTTTCAAAGAGTAACACCAAATCTAAATCTAATAAGATAAAGAACCCAAATCACCAAATGTGATAAATTAACATACCATTTGGAATTTCCTTAAGCCGTGTTCCACGACCCTGAAACAACCAAACGAAACTAGAACTATTCAATGTCCAAAACTCAACCCAAAAATTGATAAAGGAAGCAACTTTACATATTTATACCTGTGTAATTGACAGAGGCTTGTTCCCGGAGGATCGAGGAGGAGTATCTATAACGTAACGGCCAGTCCTCTTCCTCTCCCTTATAGGTCTCTCACTGACTGGAGTCACCGGCGATTTAACTTTTTCTCCATCAATTTCTTCTCCTTTCTCCTCCATGGCCTCATCTTTCTCTACTTCATCCTTCTTCTTCGTCTCTGTGTCCTTCTCGGTAACAGCAACAGTATCTGCTAGTTGTGGTGTTTTCAATTCTAGGGTTTCAGTCGCCATGTGGAGACGACGACTAACTGAAACAGTGGTGAATAAAGGAGAAAGCTGATGGGAGTGATAAAGGAGAATCGAATCAAAGGGTAAACCAAAAAAAAAAAAAACTAAATTTCAGAGCTTTTGAGAGAAATTCGAAAACCTAAAATTTGGGGATTTCAAAAATTTTGGTGCCAAAAGAAGAAACTCAAAGGCGGGGCTCTCGCTCACTCCCCAATTTCACAGCTATCCCGTAAATTTTTTGAGAAAAATGTCGTTTGATACATGAACTTTCAAAAAATAGTTATTTAATACGTGAACTTTTTATGAGGCTAAATAAAACATGATAAAAACGTTGACCGGATATTTTACACATATATAACCGTTGACTAGGCCAAAAATAACGCGACGATCATTAATAATCCTGGTTAAGATAGATTTCATCCAGTAAAAAGTGTCTTACGCAATCTAAGATAAGTCGTTTGAAATATACATCCCTTTTTTTTAATTAAGAAAGAATATTCTATCTATCCATTTCACTTAACTATGTTTCTCTTCTTTTACTGATAGAAGTGTTTCATTAGGTAAGTAAGCTAGGATTTACATAGCGCACCAACCTCAAGAACGCTCAGTACAAGAAGATTTTACTTCCATTTCAAAAGATTTCACTAAAACAAAACAAAGCTATATTCATTTTCTCTAATAGAACATTGTAATATATCTCGTTTCTGTTATTGAAATCATTGGTTGGATGATGTTTCCGACGATAACTTTCATCGGAGTCGGAGACTCTAGCGGATAACCTTTGTTCTTCTTGAGGCTTTATCTCAGATTCTCATCTAAGCGTCTAGACTCGTGACATGTTGGCATGTTACTGGAAATAGTCTTGTAGTTATTATTTTTTAACGCTAACTGAGGGCATTTCCATTGGAGATATCTCGTTGAGATACTCACCTAATTATAATTTTTGATATACTAATTAGAAGTCAATTCCTTACACTTGTCTCTTCCTAACTAGTTTAATATTAAAAATTAAATATTTTATTGAACTATATAAGTAGGACAAGTAGAGAAAATTAAAAAGAAGGAAAAAAGGTGCACCGTAGAATAACTGACATGTACTTTGAATTGTGTGGCATATATCTTCAGTGTAAACAATGACATTTTGGACACCATTCTCAATACTATAATATATCTCTCCCACACACAATCATACTCTCTCAATCTCAACCAACGATGGATTCCGAGATCGCCGCCGACTACTCTCCAATGCTCATAATCTACAAGAGTGGCCGCATTGAGCGACTCGTGGGTGAAACCACCGTGCCACCTTCTTCCAACCCACAAAACGGAGTCGTTTCCAAGGACGTCGTTTATTCTCCTGACAACAACCTCTCCCTCCGCATTTACCTCCCGGAGAAAGCCGCCACCGCCGAGACCGAAGCCTCTGTAAAACTCCCTCTCCTCGTCTACTTCCACGGCGGAGGATTCCTCGTTGAAACCGCTTTCTCCCCGACTTACCACACTTTCCTCACGGCGGCTGTCTCAGCGTCAGACTGTGTAGCGGTCTCCGTGGATTACCGACGTGCACCGGAGCATCCGATTCCTACTTCTTACGATGATTCTTGGACAGCTCTCAAATGGGTTTTCTCCCACATCGCCGGATCTGGCTCAGAAGATTGGTTGAACAAACACGCCGACTTCAGCAAAGTGTTCCTCGCCGGAGATAGCGCCGGAGCGAACATAACGCATCACATGACGATGAAAGCTGCGAAAGATAAACTCAGTCCCGAGTCTTTGAACGAGTCAGGAATCTCTGGAATCATCTTAGTTCATCCTTATTTCTGGTCAAAAACCCCAGTCGACGACAAGGAGACGACGGATGTAGCAATAAGGACGTGGATCGAGTCGGTCTGGACGTTGGCTAGTCCCAATAGCAAAGATGGATCAGATGATCCATTCATCAACGTGGTGCAATCAGAGTCGGTGGATTTGTCCGGGTTGGGTTGTGGTAAGGTTTTGGTAATGGTGGCTGAGAAAGACGCGTTGGTGAGGCAAGGTTGGGGTTACTGGGAGAAGCTTGGTAAGAGCCGTTGGAACGGAGAAGTACTGGACGTGGTGGAGACTAAGGGAGAAGGTCATGTTTTTCATTTGAGGGATCCTAATTCTGAAAAGGCTCATGAACTCGTGCACAGATTCGCAGGGTTTATCAAGGGAGACAAGTAACATTGTGCTTTTTAGTTTGGTGTTTGAGATGTGTCACTGTCTCACTTTCTCTAATGTTTCAGTAATTTGCATGTTGCTTACAACATCATTATATTCAATTGTATTGCTAATAAGAGATGTTTAATTCTGCCCACTAAATATTTTTATTGTAATCTTGATTTTTGTTTTTCCACTTAATTAACGTCTTGATTGATTGTCTAAATAAATGGTAACATTACTCAATGGTACAACCAAACCAAACAAAATAGACCAAGATCCACTAAAATTCATCTAGTATTTTTATTTAAAATATAGTACAAAACCTATAAAAATGTAGTCAATAGAGAAAAAAAGATTAAAATGAGACAAAAAAAAAGGGATCAAACTTCAAAGACTAAATAGACAAAAAAGGAAATAAAAGTGAATGTTCAAAGTTCAAACTCCAAAGACAAACAAAAAAACTAAAAAAGGAAAAAAGAGAGGTGCCAGTCGTTGTCACATAGTCAACAACTGCCATATGTGTGCTTTGAATTGTGTGGCAAACATATCTTCCGTGTAAGAATGGAATGACACAACTCACGTGTCTCAACCATACCAAAATCTCCAATAGAGTTATAAAGACTCCATTCTCAATATAAATCACACACACCAATCTTATCATAACTCACCAACCAATCAACTAACCATGGATTCCGAGATCGCCGTCGACTGCTCTCCATTGCTCAAAATCTACAAGAGTGGCCGCATCGAGCGACTCATGGGTGAAGCCACCGTCCCACCTTCTTCCGAACCACAAAACGGAGTCGTTTCCAAGGACGTTGTTTATTCTGCCGACAACAACCTATCCGTCCGTATTTACCTCCCGGAGAAAGCCGCCGCCGAGACCGACTCGAAACTCCCTCTCCTCGTTTACTTCCACGGTGGAGGATTCATCATTGAGACAGCTTTCTCTCCAACTTACCACACTTTCCTCACGACGTCTGTCTCTGCGTCGAACTGTGTAGCGGTCTCTGTTGATTACCGTCGTGCACCGGAGCATCCGATCTCCGTCCCGTTCGATGATTCTTGGACAGCTCTCAAATGGGTATTCACCCATATCACTGGATCTGGTCAAGAAGATTGGTTAAACAAACATGCTGACTTCAGCAGAGTGTTCCTCTCCGGAGACAGTGCAGGAGCAAACATCGTGCATCACATGGCGATGAGAGCTGCGAAAGAGAAACTCAGTCCTGGTTTGAACGATACAGGAATCTCTGGAATCATCTTGCTTCATCCTTACTTCTGGTCGAAAACACCAATCGACGAGAAGGATACGAAAGATGAAACGTTGAGGATGAAGATAGAGGCGTTTTGGATGATGGCAAGTCCTAATAGCAAAGATGGAACAGATGATCCGTTGCTCAACGTGGTGCAATCAGAGTCGGTGGATTTGTCTGGGTTGGGTTGTGGTAAGGTTTTGGTAATGGTGGCTGAGAAAGATGCGTTGGTGAGGCAGGGTTGGGGTTACGCGGCTAAGCTTGAGAAGTCTGGTTGGAAAGGAGAGGTTGAAGTGGTGGAGAGTGAAGGAGAAGATCATGTTTTTCATTTGTTGAAACCTGAATGTGATAATGCTATTGAAGTCATGCATAAATTCTCAGGGTTTATTAAGGGAGGGAACTAGCTTTGTGCTCTCTAGAGATATTGGAATAATTTGGTACTACATATTTTAGTTGCGTCTCTCAGTTTCTGTAATGTTTCAGTGATTGGCTTTTCGCCCAAAGCAACACAATAAAAATTGAAGATGAAAATATTTTAGTACGAGATGTTTAATTCTATAACACTACGAGATTATTAGCTTTTCCAATTGTGAGGGGAGACGAAAGAAGTTTTACACTTTCCAGTTTTCACCATTATCATCTTCATAGAAAGTTTGAACACAAGGATATGAACTTAAACAAAACAAACAGAGAAGACAACATTTGAAACACAGCTCTGCTCTTTTTCTTGTTCCGCAGCTACTTATTCAGATCAAATTCCGAAAACGAAGAAGCTTTCTTAATGAGGGAAGTAGCCAGAAACCTGGAAGAAGCTTTCTAGATGGCGATTCCAAGGGATTTCTTGAACTTCTCAACCTCTAGATAGATAGTTGAGTAAGGCAAGAACTCTGAGAAGTAATCTCCACTTAGGTGGTTAATGGCAACAGCAAGTTTCGGGATCTCTAAGGTTTCTTCATTGGTGAGTGTTCGAATAAACCTTGCTGGATTGCCTCCCCATAGTTCACCAGATGGGATTCTTCTGCCAGGTGGTAAAACAGAACCAGCTTCTAGGATTGAGCGGGTTTCGACCAGTGAACCTTCCATTAGGATTGAGTGTTGCCCGATGATGCATTCTGGTTCGATAGTGCATGATCTTAAAAGACTGTATGCACCAACTGTCACGTACCTATCGATCAATGTTTGTGCTGGTAATCCTGAAAAAAATCAAAGTAGAAAGTATCTTCTAAGATCAGATTTTTATCTATCATATCAAAATTCAAAAGCAGCACCACAGTATGCTCTATCCTTCAAGATGTTAGTATAGAAAAAGCATGAAGACTGGTTGATAATACAGAGCTATTAACCCGAAAAAATGGTGAATCAAGTAATTAAGTACTAGTTGTAAACTACAGCTTAATCAAACCAGGAGGCTGTTGAACTAAAGACTTTGACACGGAATCCACCTTGGTAAGACTAAAAGACGCTTATGTTCATTCAGCTTGACGCAGCTTCAGAATCTCGGTTCCAACCACTGAATATAATATCAACTTTCTGCAAAATTCTCTCCGCATAACTAAAAATCTTTACTATGACATAGTTCCTGAAACTTCTCCAGAGCTGCTAGGCAACTTTCTACAACTAAACAAGATGGTCTCCACCATGCTAATCTATTCAACCCCTGAATTACCTAAATTTTAAAATCAAGCACATATCATCAATGGGTTTCTTGCTTCCAATATCACTAATCACCTAAAGAACTACGCAATTCTATGCATCCTTGTCTAGCTAAACGCAAAATGCTCTGAAGATTAACTTTACTGAACAAATATCATTCATGATTCTTGATCTGGGGACATCTTCACTCCAAACAAATATGCTTACTTACACTTCACTACTTCAGATAAAAGTGTAAAATCTCCTTAAAGGTGAGACTCTACATTTTCCATAATCAAAATGGAAGATGAAAATGAAAACCCTAAATTCCAATATCAATGATTCCATTAGCTAGCAAGCAGTAACTACAGCAATTGGATATCCAGAACTCAAACTAGAAGCTACAATGGAACCATACAGAGACTCAAATTCCGAAAAAATGACAAAGAACAAGAACCTGTAGGCGACGACCACGCAGCATGAACAACACACCGTTCCTGGACATTTGAGCAGAATCCAACGGTGATCTTATTAAGATCTCCTCTCAAAACGGCACCGTTCCATACAGACGAGCCGTCCCAGACGGTGACCTGACCAGCCAACACAACGTTAGGTGCCACGTAAGCATCTACAGCTACCTTCGGTAGCCACTGTCCCAGAGGAATTATCTGTCTCTGGCCTCTGTAGTCCCATTTTACCCGATCCGGCGACGGCGTCACCTGCGATTTCGGTTTAGGTGTTTCCGTCGTCGCCACCGCTACTGCTTCCGCGGCGAAGTAACGCCGAATCAGATTCGATGAAACAGCCGATGTTATGCTTCTTTTAGAGATTCGTGCTAACGAAGTCGCCATTGTTATGGAATCGGATTCTTCAAGGTCTTGTGTAGAGAGAGAGAGAGAGAGACAGAAAGCTTCCCGGAGGAGGAGACAGAGAGGAGTCGTCGGGAGATTCTTCAAAATCTGAAAAATGAAACTATTTGGAAAGTTTTATTGGGCCTTATGGGCTAAGTTAATAGAGGCCCATTAGTCATGCCATTGTCTGCAACAAGTTTCATGTACGATATAATCTTTTTGGTATGGTATTGATATGCGTTCGTGTTCGTCGTTTTTACAAATTTTAAATGCTGAAATATGTTTTATTCCATAGTGTAAGAACAATATTTTCATATATAAACGCAAACAAAATTTTGTTTATGTTATAACCACTCTTTTAACAAACTACATGGCAAACACATACGAGTACATCAAAAAGCTTAGCTTTGTTTATTTTAAGCTAAAGATTACAAAAAAAAAAAAATTACTGCAAGGAGAATTTTGGATTATTGGGCATTGTGATCTCTCAAATCGATAAAAGAACTTCTTAAACCTCGAAGCTAACAACTGGCTCGCAACATTTGTGTGTAGCCTTCACTTGTGTGTTGATGATGGAGTCGTAGCAATACGCTCGCAGTTGTTCTTGAGAATAGGAGGGAAGAATGGGTTCAATGGAAACATATGTGGCCAACAGTTTGTATCTATAGCTGAAAACGTTTTACAACATGGGGCTTCAATGCTAGCAAACTGACCAGAAAATATCGATTTGTAGATTTCTTGTACACATCCTTGGACGTTAAAGAGAGATGACCAACATTTTATGATATCAATAGGAAGACCCGGTGGGAAAAGTCCGGGGATCGTAGGGAGTGCTTGAGAGAACCCTGGCCTCACTTGAAGAACAATGGTCATAGCTAAGATCACAAAGAGAATAGCTCCTGAGTTGTTTTCCATCTCTCTCAAGCCGGTTTTCTTCTTTCTCCTTTAAGGTTCTTTGCAATGATGTAGATGATTTTGGCTATATTCACGAAACTTAGATTTATAGGGTTATAAGATGAAAACAGTGTTAGCATAATAAGGAAGGGGTCAATATCAAATTTGACTACAAAAAGTAACTCATGACAAAGTTTGTTTTTACAATAAAAGGTTCTAAATGACATGCTTAAGATATGAGACAGAAGAGAGGCCAAATCTAGTTGTTTTACATGTGAATTATATTACAATGATATTTTTATTTCTTATTGTCCAAAGCGGCCAAACTCCTACAAATGTTACAATGAAAAGAACCGATGCAAGACATCAAAGTTGTGTCAATTATTCACTAAGTTCTGAGAAGAAAAACAAACAGAATCCACCAAAGTTTGGTCAAACCAAACACATTTCTCTGCAACTAAAAACCGCATCGGCTTTTTATTCAGTCCCATGTCCATCATCTTGCAGCTGCAAACCATCAATCGAAATCCTATATTAGCAAATAACAATTGCAAATGAAAACATATTTTTGTTCGGTTATCAAAAATGGTTAAACCTCTAAGCCATTCCACGCTTGCGTTTCGCCTTTTCCCATTGATCAAGTAAACAAGTGACACCTTCTTCAAGTGTAGCCTTCTTATCTGCTTTGAAGTTCCATAGCTCTGTTGTAATATACCTTCCACTCGGGTTATACTCGTTTATCTCCAACAAAGCTTTCGTGACCGCATTGTAAGGACCATCTCCCAAATCTGCCTTTAGCTCCCTCAGCTTTTCGTCTCTATCATCTATCACTTCCTAAACACAATTAACAACAACACCAAAAAAGCTTTTTAATCTTTCAGAGAGATTCAACATAACAAACAGAGTCAAGAAGGCGGTCTTACCACTTCTCTATCTTCATTTTCGAGCTTGACCCGCTTGAATGGATGCCAATCTGAATCTTTGAGATAGTGTTCCCAAAGTTGGAGAACTTCAACTGCTCGGTCCTCCACATCTTGCTGACAATACTTCTGCTGCATTGCATCCACGAATGGTTTCGTCACGAGCTCTCCCATTCTCTTAACACCGATATTTGTGTTCCATTCTTTCATAATCTATGAAGGCACATGAAACAAACAAAACCAAGATTTTAGTAAAATGTCAAGCTTTCTCATAGCTTTTCGATGTGATTGAAAAGAACAACACTTTGAATGATACATACGTTTACCAATTCTTTATGAGCTTCTTGAAGCTCATCGTTGGTCCTGCGCTCTCTAAGGATAAGAGTTTGGTTAAATTTATCGAGATCTGCGAGTTGTGCTTCCTTCTCACCTAAATCTTTGAAGATGATGTCCACCTCTTTCACAACTTCAGCATCGCCATCTGATGCCATGTGCTTCATCACATTGAGCTGTCCTTTCAACTGCTCAACTTCTAGCTCAATCGCTTGTTTCTGATCTCTCTGTCTTTCTAGTCTTATGATTTTCTCATGAAGCTCCTCCTTTTGCCTCTGTTAGGTACAGAATTTTCTCAGTAATCACGAAAATAAGCCCAACCATTTTTACAAAGAAGAAGAAAGTCACTAACCCTTTGGTCTTCAGCAAGTTTTTTAACTTCCTCGTCTGCCTTTTGTTGTTCCATGGCAGCTAGTTCAAGAGAGCTATTCTTAGATGCATTCTGATAAGAGAAAAAAACCAATTATTTCTTGAACATATATCTTGAAAAGAGAGATACAGAGAGTAAATGGATACCTGTTCAAGATCTTCAGACAATTTCATTCTCTCGGTTCCATTGTGCACTTCGCGCTTTGCCAACTCATTACATTTGATTTCGAGTTTCTTCCTCTCTGACTCCAACAGCCTCTTCAATTTCTCATGATCATCAACTATCTTTTGAATGTGACTCATTGTTCTTTCTTGTATAGCATTCAGCTCACGGTAATGCTTTTGCTGATTCTTCTCCTTCTCTTCCATCAACTGATTAAGTTCCTCTGACTTAACTGAACAAAGCTCCTCAATCTCCTTCATGTCTTTTTTCTTCTCTTCTACAAGTTGTCTCAGGTTCTGCACAAGCAATTCCTGTTTCCTCGCCTCTTCTTCCGTAAGCTCAGCTATAGTTTTCAGATCACCCGTCTTCCTCAAGTTTTCTCCAATAATATTATTACCGTTATAATCATCAGCACGAGCAATCCAACCGTAAAGACCTAACTTGGGACCGTCTTTCTTCAACCAGTCCTTCTTCCCATGACCATCTACTGTATAAGCCTTGTCAAACAAAAGACCATTGTGAAGTCCATTCCAATCTTTGTTAAACTCCACAATAGCTGTTCCTGAATGTCCCAAGTAGTTCCATAAAGGACGAACTCTAGTCGGGTTAAATCCTCTTAGAATATACTCATCCCTTAGCTTCGATCCACTCTCGCCCGCAGATCGACCATCTTGTGCCTTTGTAGTTGGAATATTCACCACAATACCTGTTTCAACCACATATACACAAACACTAAACACACATTGCAGTACAATCTTAAGGAGAAAAGTAAGAACCTTTAAAGTGTGTACCTTTCCAAGGATACACAAGCTTCTCGTCATGATCACAATCTTGAATAGGGTTTCCGTTTTTCTGACGCTTTGATGAAGGCTCTGCTTCTGAAGCTGAATCAGCAAGATCTTGTTGAAGGTATTTGACAAGAGCAAGGTGACTTGCTTTCTCCTTTGCACTTCTTTTATCAGAATTGCTATTACCAACTCCAGAAGCATGTTGAAGAAGATCTTTGTATTGAAAACTAGTTTTCTTCTTGTTTGGACAATAAGGACAGATAAAAGCTTGAGGAGAGAGTCTCACTTTCAGCTTCCCACCTTTAAGGTTTAGGTACATTTTGTCTCCATACTCATCCATTTCAGATTCACTAATATCTGAATCTTCATCATCTGAGCTTAAAATCACAGTGCTTCCCATCTTGTTCCTTGATTATAAGTTGCAATCAAAAGTGAAATTCTTTATCAAAAATCTGATCTTGCTTTTGAATATTTCAACAATGCAACTCAATTCCACTGCTTTTATAAACTAAATTTGATTCCTTTTTCCCTCTTCTGGGGTTTTTGCACCATTAAGTGAATTGCATGTTTGATTTTTACAGAGATTATGAAGATGGGTTTGTAATCAAAGAGTTTCAGATAGTGAGTTTGAAATCAAACGAGATCGATCTTACAACCTAAATCTTCTATACTTTGTTTTAAAGAACGCAGAACATTTAAGAAACAGAGTAGTTGGGGAAACTTACAGGAAGAGGTTGGAGATGGGTGCTCTCACTGTTCAGTGTCCGGAAGAAGAAGCTCTCTCTGCTCTCTCGTCACTTGTTTTGGGTCGTCCTTTATTTCACCTAGGGTTGAACAAATAATTACTTTTTATTTTTACATCACACATTAAAGTGAAAATAAAAAGTCAATAAAAGTAAAGATGGGAGAGAGAGAGAACACATCGAATATTACGTCTTTTGTTCTATCCAAATCAACTTTTTCATTTAAGTGGATGAAACTTTAGTTAAGTTCTTGATATAGTCACATTTTATTGTCTTGATTCTTACATTCTTGGAATTTGTAGAAACAATTGTTTATGCCATATACTGCAATTTACAATGAGCTAACGAACACAGTTTTTACTAGGGTGACATGTTTTTGTGTGTTCCCGTGGTATCGACGCGCTTTACTCATACGCATGACGGGACTGACTCCACTAGTTACATAGTACGCAGTGAAAGTGTGAAACATCTTTAAACAGGTCTACTTCTGTGCACTTTCAACGTTCAATCACATCACATGAGAATCTAAGATGCAACCGGATCACTTCTTCTTGGTGGATCATGTGTTGGCCCATTAATAACTTAATTTTAAAGCCCATTTTATTCTTACAAACCCCTACACGCTGACACAAGGCAAGTTTCGAGTCAAGCAAAAGACTCTCGACATTCGTTTCAGAACGAACCGAACCAGACCAAACAAAATTGAACATTTCGTAAGCAAATCCATAAGAACTCAAGATGCAGAAATGAGTAACAGAGCATTTTAGTACTCAATTCCAATTTGAACTCGAATACCAATAAACCAAACTAAGGCTAACTGCCTAGTGCCTACCATCAAATTCAAATCAACGCCATAACCAGATTTAAACCAAACCGAGAATCAAACATAGCGAATTTTGAAATTAACTTAATGCATATTCAGATTCACAAATTCATAACGTTTTGACAAGACACAGAGAAGAAACAAAATCCAAAACAAACCATAAAACTAGACAACCGGGGGAAGTTACGAATCCGGTACGGTGAAATTAACCGGTATAGATATGGAGACGAATGGCGATGGTGAAGATGGTTATAAGACCGAAGAAAATGATGGTGTGGACGAGAATCGACGCTCCACTAGTCTGCATATTACCAAATTCAACAACACGACCTCTCGCCGGAATCTGAAAGAGAAGTCCCGGAGTCAAAAGCACGAACAGTATCACAGCGACTACAACAGGTCCCCAATCCGCCATACTTTGCCACTAGAGAGAGAAATGACAGAGAAGTTAGAGAGAAAATGGTTTGAGTTTTTTTTTTTTGGTTGTTGTTGTTTGGTTTTGTGATTTTGAAGAAACCTAAACTTCCTCGTGCGGTGTGAAAAAAAAAAAAAAAGGCCGGTGGCGATGTCACGTGCGGATACGTTGTTTTCGAAGGACGTGACACGTGAGTCCGTGACTAATGTAACAAATTTATAGTTAACGGCTTGGGCTGATTTAAGATCCAGTTTAGTTTTGTCTCTGGCCCAATTTCGAAACGGTGTCGTCCTTTTGTGACTGTACTAGTTAGCTTCATGGCTTCTTCTCTTCTTCTGTTTCTCGAAATTTGTTCTATAATTTTGATATAGACTAAGTAAACATGTCATTTATATTAACATATGAATGAAATTATTTTTATATAAATTATCACGAGTATAGGTGTGATACACAATTAGCATTTTGTCAAGCTATTTGAACCGTTTTCTAGAAAAACGGCTTAGGCCCTGTTCGGTTTAAAATCGCTGCGATAGCTTTAAGCGACCAGAATTTCCACATAAATGGAGAATAATTAAAAAAGAGTCGATGCGATCACTTCCACGGGTATCGCCGTTGTCGCTGGAAAAATGAGCGACAGTTGGAATGGTGAAAAGGAGTCGCTGCGACTGTTTTAATGGTGTTGCCGGTGTTACTCACCATAGACACGTGTCTCAACTCAGTTATAATTCTTGGTCGCCGATCGCTGATGCAGCGACAATGAAAAGAACAGGGCTTTACCCTTTTATAATCACGTTTACAGAAAAATAATAATTGAATCTTACCTTTCCAGAGAGCCTGAAATCATCTGTATAGAGGTTATCATATGAGAGTAATCGTCAAATCCTTACATTCTCTGCTAGTTATCGTCAAATTTGTGATTGTGTTGTAAGAATGGAGATGAATTATAATTTATAACTAAGATATATATTATTATAAGAAATATGTATGTTTATGACAATAATTTAATAAAGAATAGTGTTTTGAGGTTATGTTTTTAGTTTATAATTTTAACCATATCCGATGATTTTTTTTAGTAATAGTTTGGGACTATTTGAAACTAATATATTATAGTGGGTGATGGAATTGGAGCATTATGATAGTCACAAAATACCATTAGTTTTGAGTAATATTGTTACGAATATGCAACAAATTTTTAGTCATCACTTGTGACCATTTGAGACTGTAGTTATGTAATAATGAGTTACTAAAATTAAGTCGATATGTTAGTCACAAATTATGACGATGTTAGTCTGTTATTGAGAGTTTTTTTTAAACTTTTTTTTTTGTTTTAACTATTTGTAACGAAAATGGTTAATAGATATATTTGATTCAATTTTTATGATGTTTTTCTTACAAATAAAATTTGTGACGATTGTATTCCAACCATTCACAAATCGTTACAAATTCGTAATAATGTTTATATTGTGAAAAAATACTTTTTTCTTGTGACTTATTACGTTTTAATAATATTATAATTGTATTAAAATTTAGGGATATAAGAATTGTATTGCATATCACATTTTCATTTGCTTTTAGAAAAATAAGGTTGTGATTGATTGTTTTTTTTTTTTCGGAATGATTCATTAGATTTAACCATTCAAAAAAAAAAAAGTCACATACAAAATGGGAACGAATGCGCAATCAACAAAATCTCATTACATCAATGTAATGCATTTGTCATCGCCAAACACCTTTTGGAGCCAAAAACGATAGCAAAGTGCTAGTAATATTGAAAACATTCCTCCCTCGTGACAATTCTAGCTTATAGAAGAAGCCCAATTAAAGTTTCGTAGGTCAACATTGACTGTTTGACTTTATGCCACACACATGAAGATGTTTATTGGTATAATTCTGTGTTCTTCTACTTAAAATGTCATGTTATGAGATAGAGTGAGACGGATAAACTCTATTTTTTGCTATAATGCAACAAAATTTTAACATGATAACAATGTCTAGGATGGTCCAAAGTACATACAGATGGGTAGATTGATTCTTAATATTGAAAGAATAGCGGATGGGATGGTCCAGATTCCATCGCCGCAGATCAGTCCTGAAGCAATTGCACCCGAGTATATTAGCGAGATATGCGGGCAGTTTGGAACAAGAAGTCGTTAAGGTTGTTCCATAAGTTTTTGATAGTTGTAGATTTGATTTTAGTGTCAGATTCGGCCCAAGCCTCACTGATCCCTCTTTAACTGACACTCTTTGTCTCCCATCAGCTAAAACAATTCCAGTGTTTTAACTGACACTCTTTGTCTCTTTAACGAGTGTTTTAAAATCCTGCATGAGATCCGCTGCAGTTGAGACGATTGACATCATGAGATCCGCTGCTAAACCGGCAATGACTCCACCATTATTTTCTACTAGTGAGACGGACTGAGATCTTTGTGGGCACGTGGAGGTATAGGTGAGTCATAAGATTGATTGATGATGTTGAATGTTTGTACATATGTGGATGAGATAGACTTGATCTTGTTACATTTTATGGATGAGATAGATTTTTCCTCGTTAGATTTAATCGATTCTGTCTCCGTATGTAACATTCTTTGCAGAGGGAGTTGGCCATACTGGAAAGTGAGTTGAGAACTGCTGGTTAGGCTTCGGTCATTTCCGGCACAACTGGAAGGACCTTAAGGTTGTTAGGTAACTAGATATAATCCAATCACCATATTAACATCTTAGGAAATAGGTTGTACCATGAACTCACTATTATGACAATCATCTTCTTTAATTTGGTACTGCAGTTACACTTATAATTTCTCCCTGCATTTATTTTTTTTGTCTTGTTCACAATCTAATTGATCTATGGGTTTTTGGAGATTTGAGTTATGATCTATCTTATTTTTTACAACTAAAGAAAGAGGTACTCCAACTACACGACAAGTAGAGCATTGTACTTAATATACCAAGCTCGAATCTTGATCTCCAAGGATTGTAACTTCTCTACAAGATCATGAAACTTGAAAGATTTAGATTGGTTTCGGAATTTACTAGCGATCATGAGTTTTTACCTCTCCATTTCGTGAAGCTCAGGTTTTAGAGAGTGATAAGGTCCGATTGAAACTCGGTGAGGTGTGTATGAATCTGGATGGCTACTCATTAGCGCTTTAGGAACATTGAAAATGCTTACGATGACTTGTTCGTTATCGTGTTCTTCGAACTCTGCATCGAGAGATTTTCGGACATTGATGACCCATTGAGCTTCGTCTTAGCTATGTTGATCAGTTGGTTTTCTAGGCAACATGATCTTAAATTTTAGAAGTGAAACAAGATCTTGTAAAGAAGAGGAAACAGTTTTGTTTTTGGCAGTTTTGATTTCGTCACTCTGTTTCAGTTGTATTAAAACGGTCTATTTAAGTTTCATCTTTGTTGTCGTGATAAAACGGTCGGTTTCGATTAATCCTCATTTACTTTTTTATCAGTAACATAATAAATGAGATTTGGATATAGAATGCAATGATCATACAAGTACAAAGTAACTCATTATTCAAACATTCAAAATATGGGTCTTGCACACAACAAACATGAATATAAAAGTATTACCACATAGTACATTGATAGTCACCACTCTCCTTTCAAGTAAGCTAAATTGCTTATGTGTTCCAGAACATCAACTCTTCCCTCAGCGACCACTTTGCTACACCTAGCCACATTTGTACCAACTTCCTCGATTTTGTCAGCAAAACCTTCAATATCCTTAATGATTTCTTGCTAACAAGTTTCACGGTCTCCTCTTCTCTTTGCTCCACAGCATAATCTACAGTCTCCAAGATCGGCTTGATCCTTGTTAATAACGTCTCAACTAGGCTCTTAAAAGTCTTTGCAAATTCGATGTTGAGGTTTGCATTTTTATCCATCGATCGAAACAAATCAGTAAGTTTCTTGTAAGCAATCTCAGACTCAGAGTCCTCGAGGATCTCAGTGACCCATTTCCATAAAGGTGCAATACTCGGTGTTGCCACTTCAATCACAACCTTAGCTGCTACCACAAGTGAGACTGCTCCAAGATAAATCCATAAGGCGAGAACAGATAAAAGTGCAGCCGCGAAAAAAATATACCCCAATCTCTTGGATTTCTTGTCATTCTTATGCTTCTTCTCATGCTCTAGTTGCATGTGATGGGACTTGTTTAAAAGCATCTGATGCTCGTCGTAGATAGCCTTGTACTGAGTCGTGAACTCGTCACCAAAAAGATCTCCCAGAGCTTTAACCTTATTCAGCTTCTCTAACGTTCCCGCGTACTTATTGTTTCCTCCAAAATCCGTGTCCCTCGACTCTCTTTCAAACTGTCGGATCGCAAGTCAAATGTTGAACGTGGTGGTTTTTGCTTTCGCTACGTATTTCTCGACGGTATTGACTAAATTCAAAGTATTGTTGGTACTCTCAAAATAGAGATCAATCACAGACTTTATGTCTTTGTTCTTCGAGAAATCATAATTGCTTTCTTTAATGATCTTGACCACATCTTGGCTTGAGACAGCTAAAAAGTCGATGATCTTAATGATTGAGTCCTCCTTGGATGGTTTTCCAGTCTTGCTTCCTCGACCGGTGACCGTTTAATTTCCATCAATTTGTCCATTCGTTCGCGAAGCGCAGAAATATAGGATCTGAGCTTTGGATCTTCTTTGCAAGCGGATTTGCAAGAACTCAGGACACGATCAGAGATAAATTCAACCAACGCCGCCATTGATATTATGCTGGAGCTAGCCTGGAAAGGAAGAAAATTAAAGACAAAGATTTCAGAATATTTTGCATACACCAAGTGTAAGTAAATATCACTGAAAATTAGCAGCTTAACAAGGGTCCATTTGTTAAGACTAATTCAATTCCGTGAATATAACCTTGTGAATACTTAAATACAAGGAAGATATAACAAATATCAAAATGAGATGACGTTGAAGAAAGAGAAATTACTTGAACTTGGTTACGAATCTTGCTCAAGACAGGAGAATGTTGTGTCTCTGATCTACAACTATTACGTAATATATAAGCAAAAAAAAAAAAAACCTAAAGTCAGTCAACCTTGAAAGTACGTGGAGAAAACAGTTGATTTTATCAACGCGGACAGAAAATTCAACGGTTTACGATTTTATTAGAATTCAACATTGTAAATAAATGTGTGGCATAGACTCAATCTTGTTGTCACATCGGTTTAGAAGCATCATAAAGAGCATGTTTATCAATGAACTTCATAAAATATCATTAGCATTAGTTATTTAATAATTTAAACTTTGAGAAATTAACGGTGTCAAATAGATCACTGAGTGATCCAAATCAAAGAAAAATGATCCCCAAAATTAACTTTTTAATTGATTTAAGTCTATGATACTTTATAATATCATGGGTAAACATGCTCTCTTGAATCGAATCTTCCATGACGACAGAATAAGAAACAACTTTGTTTTTGGCTGTTATATATATATATATTTATCGATAAATTAAATTTAAGAAATAATTTGCCAAATAACAATAATTGGAACAATAATAAAACAAGTAACCAAAACCTCGAAGATTTAATCTTGGAAATTACAAGGAAAAACATTTGATTTTGTATGGACAGAAAATGCAATATGGAGCAGAAACTGCGAGGATTCACTTGGAAATTACGAGGAGAAACATCCGATTTTGTATCGACAGAAAATGCAATGTGGTTAAGGTTGTAACCTCAAATCAGAAGTCAAGCCAACCTTGTAAGTTGTAAATGTCTGGGAAATAATCACAATCTTCTAGCAAATCGAATCTTTCTTCTTCTTTTAATCTTACAGTATTTAGAAAGAAAAAAAGAAAACAACAACAACTCTGTTTTTGGTCGTTAGTTTCATTTTTGTCGCGGTAATAAAACGGTTAGTTTCTATTATTTAGTTTATTTTTTGTAGTTAAAAAGTTTATCTTATTACTGGATAAAAAAAAAGTTTATCTTATTCACAAAACGAATAGACTTCCTTTTTTTTTGAAATTTTTATAAATACTCTAAATTTTATTAAAAATTTGAAAACTACATTCACTGTTATACTATTTTGAAAACTACATTCAATAACCATAATAATCTTTTTATTTATTTATAAATTATTTAAATAAATTAACTAAAAATAAATTAAATAATTGATAACTTAACTAAAATTCGTAATTATTTAATTTAATAATAAATAATTAACAAAATTAATATACTATATTTAAAGTAATCACTATCTCGTTTAATTTTTTTTATATAAGTTGATAATAGTATTTAGATTTATTAATTATTCAAGAATAAGTAATTCAAAATTATATAATTTATATTTATTAAAGTAAAAATCTGTGTACATATATTTTTGATATTTTTTGTTAGTCTTATTTTATTCTATATAGATTTATTTTTAAGGTTGATATTTTGAACTATCGAATTATTTTTCACTTTTGTTGATTTAATTTTTGTCTCCGTCGACTAGATTTAAAACAGTTGACTTATGTTATGGCCAGTTGATTTATAACATAGTAAATCTTTTGAACTGTTGACTTACTTTTTTTTGTTTATCAATTTTTAATTTAATGTGTAGACTTGTTTATTCACCGTAGACTTACTTTATTCTACGTTGTCTTATCATAAAATCTATTTATAAAATGTCGAGTTAAATTTTATTTTTGTCAATTAAATTTATTTCTTTTGATTTATTTTAAAATAGTCTACTTATATTTTGTTAATTGTTTTTTTATGTAGTCAAATTTTTGAAAGTGTTTACTTATTTTTTTGTTTGTTGAATTATAATTTTTTTTCGTCGATTTTTTTATTCTTAGTAAACTTATTTCATCTAAAATAGCAACAAAACTGATTCTTTGCCAAACATTTACAAGGTCCACTTGACTATTGGATTTAAGTACATTTATACTCATACCAATATTAAATTTTCTTCTCCACATTATGAGACGTGACAAGATCTACATTATTTCCGCGTTGCTTCAAGGTTGACTGACTTTTCATTTTGTTGCTATATAACGATTATCCAGTAGCTAATACTTGTAGATCGGTGACACAACATTCTCTAATCTTGAGCAAGATTCTTATCCAAAGTTGAGCTAATTTTTCTATTCCTTCAACCCAATCTCAACTTGATCATCTCATGGACCTTGCCTTTAAATATTATTACTATGTTATATTCACACGGTATTATAATAAATCTCAAACAACTTAAGCTTGATTGCTAATTTTTATGATGCTAACTTTAAACTTGATGTATGCAAAAACTATCTTGCCTTTAAATTTTCTTGATTTTGTTTTGTTTTGTTTTCCTTTCTAGATTAGCTCCAATATAATATCAATGCCATCGGTTCAAGAGGTCTACAAGATTCTGGCTGACCTAAAGGTCCTAAACCAAGATGTGGCCAATACCATTACTACAAACGGCCTACATGTATCTTGGAACGAAGGACTAAAGTCTATAGCTAATCTCTATTTAGAGAATACCACCAAGACTTTGAATTTATTTGAAAAGTTCATGTACACGGAGGAGGTCGTGACACAATATGTGTGTCAAGTTAATGTTTACTGGGATCATGTCACCACCAACTGGGATCATGTCACCACCAAGACTAGGAAGTTATCTGAAAAGTTCATGTACACGGACGAGTTCGCGACACAGTATGAGTCTGTTTACAGGGATCATGTCATGCTCTTAGGAAAGATCCGTGAGCTAGAAGTAGTGCTCGAGAAGAAGTATAAGCATGCAAAGAGAAAAAGGATAATGAAGTTTGGTTTTGGCGCGGTTATCTTTATCCCTTGTTTCGTCGTAGCGGTCGTAGGCCAATTAAATCCCGCGTTTGGAATGGCTGGCCAGGGAGGGGAAAGGGGCGTTGAGGTGGCGAAGAAGCTCTATAAATTGACGATGGAAGAAGATAATTCTATGGAGACGACATTGTTAGGTTTGTCTCGGTTGATTGGAAACACAACAAAAGGCAACATTGAAGCGATGGAGAAGATAAAGAGCCACAGTTGAAGATTAAGTATTTAGTCTTTAATTATTGTGTCTATGCAAATAATGGTGTGAATGGCTTCCCAATTTGTAATAGAACCATATTACCACTCTCTCATTTCTTTGTTGTTTGTTTCATGTATTTTGCTTCTATGTAGATTATTGTGTTCTTGTTCTCGATTAGTGTCACCCAACTTTGAATGTATTGTGTGGTAACTATCAATGTATTTTAAGTGTTTGAATCATGAGTCACTAATATGTTGGCTAAGAGAGCGCATGATGTTTCGACTTAAGTTTCTAATAAAATTCTCTCACTTTCTCTGTTTAGATTTGCTCTATCTCTGCAAGAGATCAAGCTTCAATTCAAAAGGGTTTTCGCATCTAGAATTCTTGCGAGTCAAATCTAATCTTGTGTGCCACACATTTACATTACAAGGTTGACTCGACTATTGGTTTACGTAGTTATAATCGTACCAAGATTGAATTTTCTCTCCACATTATGAATCGCGACAAGTCTACATTTTTCCCCCGTAGTTTCAAAGTTGACTGACTTTTGATTTTGTTGCTTATATAATTGTAATATCCAGTACCTAATACTTGTAGATCAGAAACACAACATTCTCTTCTCTTGAGCAAAATTCTTATCAAAAGTTGGGGTAATTTTTTTTTTTTTTTTTTTTTTTGCTTTTAAGTATTAATCTTGATTTTCTATTCCATATTAGCTCCAGTATAATATCAATGGTAACTGCATGATTCTGGTTGACCAAGCTATGGTCAAGATACATTAGTGACTACGAAGAACATGTGTCTAAGAACGAAGAACTAAAGTCTATGATTAATCTCTATTTAGAGAATAACAACAAGACCTTGAATTTATTCAACAAGCTCATATACACAAACGAGTTTGTGGCACAGTACGAGTCTGTCTACAAGGATCATGTTATGATTTTAGAAAAGATCCGTGAGCTGGAAGAAGTGCTCGAGAAGAAGCATAAGCATGCAAAGATAAGGGGGAGAGTGGCGATTAGTTTTCTCGCGACTAAATTTCTCCCTGTTGTCGCCTAACCATGTCTTCTCCTGCGCTTGGAACGGCTGCCAATGCGAGGGGAAAGACGTTAATGGAGAAAGATGAGTATTCTAAGGGAATAGAGACCAAACATTGAAGCGATGAAGGCGATAAAGCTCCTAGTCGTGTTAAGCCACATGGAAGGTAAAGTATTAAGTCGTCCTAATTTATAGTAGGACCATATTACCACTCTCTCAGTTCTTTGTTGTTTGTTTCATGTATTTGGATTTTTGTTGTCGAGATGAAGAAGAAAGTAGCTTGTGAATTTGTGATTATTGTAGTGGGGTTTATGTAGAGAAGTGAATGAGAGATTCAAATGATTTAGTTCTGTTCACATTTTGAGAGTATGGCTTGGAACCTCTAACGAAAAGATAATATATATTCTATCAATTTTTTGTTTATTTAATAAATCGAATTAGTTTAGTTAAATCACATTTTATTAATCTCTGTTCAGAGTATAGATTTGGTTGACTTTGGTTTTTTTGAAGATTTAGTGTTGACCTCACTAGATTACCACTAATTAGATTGCTTCATAGTCTGTACTAATAATAGTAAAAGTACCAGATTTGGTTTTATGTGAAATTATTATGCAAATTGGTATAATAAGTATTACTTGAATTGGTAGTGAATTCAGATTTGGTGAAGTATGATTTGACCATTCATGGACCCTTAATTAGTGGACTAGATTTTAACCCGCGGTATACCGCGGGATGATTTATTTTTTAAAAGTAATATATATTAAAATTTGCAAATTTTATTTTTATAAAATATTTATATTTTACAGTTTATAATTGTTATTAAGTAACACTATACCACGAATCCATGAGACAATTGTTAAAAAACTGAAGTTTTAACTCTTATTAAAACAACATATTAATAATATTTTAAAATTTTATAAATATTGATTCAAATACATTCACCATATAACCCAATTCCAAAATAAAACCCGTTATGTAATTTCTTTACCCGTTCCGTAATTTTTTTTTTAAAGTAGTAATTTTTAAAATTTAAGAATTATTTATTCTATATAAAAGTTTTGCAAATTGTATCATTCTCTAATACATTTATATTTTATAGTTTAAGTTTATATATAGTAACATTATATATACTACATAACATTTTTGGTTTTATATAATCTTTTCTAAATTAGGATGATTTGATATGTTTAATATTAGTGATCTTAAAAAATAATAAATTAAAGATTTAACCCGTATTGAAATGGTGGATTAATTATATTTTACTTTTTTTATTAATGTTGATTCAAAAACCCGTCCCTCCAAATCCGTCTTGCCAAAAAGCCATTTATTTTATTAATAGTAATTTTATTTATGATATGACTCTGAATTATAATCTAAACATTTTAGCTAATAACATAGAAGTGCACCATATTTATTTAATAGGTGAATGTACCATATGACCTGAATGCACTTTTACCCAAATCCACCAAAAAAGTCTTGCAAAAATACTATAGACCTGAATGTACAATATTTTTTTTTGTGCTAATTTTTATGTGATTAAGATTTAATTTATTTTGTATATAAAATATTAAATTGTTTTACGAACTTAATTGTTTATAATTTGGTAATAGATAGATATTTGAATATTCAGTATATTTTGCTTTAGTTAGAAACTCTTTGATGACCCGTCTTTAAATCCAATAAGCCTATAATTAAGAGATGAATATTGTCGTTAAATGATTTTGGTAATCTTAATGTGTCATTAAAAGATTTTGTTTTTGATTAAATTTTTCTAATGGCATTATCATGTAATTAATTACAAAAATTAAGGTTACATTTAAAATGTACTTCCCAAATAATATAGTAGGATGTATAATGTTGGCACTCGCGGGTCGGAAATACGCAGCGAGGTCGATCCGGCTTTTATTGCTAACAGCACGTTTATCGTAACCAGTTTTACTTGGGTAAAGCTTTTTGTATATCATATCTTATACAGTACATGTTATGTATAGATTCGTCAAGAGATCTTACTTATGGTGTTGTTATGACTTTTAAGGTGATGGAGTTTCAGAAAGGTAGGCTTCAGAATCTGTATTGGAAGAGAGACGTGTGTGCGTCGTGTAAAGGGAATCAGAATTTTGTGTGTCTTAAAAAGCAAGTTTGTGCGATAAGAACACCGAGCTGTAAAGGCCGGGGAGGTTCAGTGGGCTGTAGTCTTGGGATTCAGCTGGCGTTTTCCGGCACTGATAAGCACTTGGCGGTTCTCAACTCGTGGTATGAAGTTGATAATCTTAAGCAGTATTCTCTTTATGGTTTGTATTCAAACCTCAAGAGCTCACTTACAAATCAGCTCAATAATTTCTTCTGAGCTTCTTGTGGAGTTGTATTTGTTTGTTTGCTTGTATCACGTAAGTTAATCTCTTTGGTGAGACTCTCTAATGGTTTATGAAATGTAACACGAATTTGCGGAAATTGTTGTGGTAGGAACTAGAATGTCCCTATTCTGGGCAAATATGGTTTGGTTCAACCACTTGTATCCAGAGTTAGTCAAGAGTCAGCCATAGTTACGTATATATGTAAAAGCAATAGATACGTACGTATTTGCAACACCATCAGATCAAATGTGTTCTCTTCTCTATGAAACCTGCAGCTTTCAGACAAAACTCTGGCAGCTGTATATACCAAACCAATGAAAACTTTTAGTCCTGTAATATTACATGACTGATTACTATGGGAACACTTCATTTATCTTCTCAAGATCTCTGTCAATTGTTTAATAGCATCTCCTTAGACTGTGTATGCCTCATCTTGTGACGTTTCTGGCTCCAACGCAAATGCAAATATATCCTTGAATCAAGTTACTGAATATGTGCTTTTCTTGATTGCTTTATTCTATTTGACTATGTTGATGAAGCAAGATTGGTGATACCGAAGTAAAGAGTCTTTTGGTTGAAAGCATTCATGGCATAGTCAACCTGAAGGTGACCCAATGGAGACTTGAACCGTAGCCCATACCCGAATCCATACCCAAACCCCGGCTTCCCTTGTCTCAGCGAAGGGTTTCCTGAAACCAATTCCGCAACAGCTTTATCATTTTCGTGTCTCAACAACTTCTTTATGGTTCTTGTTCGGAGAAGGTAAAGTGAACTTACCGGGACAAGGCGGCTTGAGCCTAGGTCTGTTCCACAATCCAAGAAGATGGTCCCTTCTGTCATCTTGTTCTGTACACCAAAAGGAACCAAAGCTCAATGAGAACTTAACAGGGGAAACCATTTGATGCTTCTGAAGACCAAATTATATATGCAACAGCTCCACGTTCCAAAGGTACCGCCAATTCCGTATTAGCAACAAGGCATGACCGCCCAGATCCAACAGCAACCTCACCATATCCCCGAACACTGCCTAGCCCACCAATGGCAAATGCTTGATAAGGTGTCATGTCTCCTACAATTGAACCACCTGTCAAGCTGTCACGGAAGAGGTAAGAACCACCGCAAAACTAGGATATCTTTACAAAGCATTTTCTACGTGTAGTTGTTTACATAGAGTATGTAAGATTTTCTGTCAGTACCTTGCTAAGGGAAAAGCCGGTCCAAACCTGACACCTTTTGATGCAACAAATTTGAAACGGTTGAAGATAAGCCAGTTGGACACAACCGGAATACCTTGTTCTATTTGCATACTAAACTGAAAAAGCAAGAAACCAGTATGAAAGATAAGTAACGTCGACAAGTTAGTGCAAAAATGGCCGTGTGGTTTTCCTAGGCTAGAAACAGAAATGAGTCTCTTACATGAGAAAGACCTTGGTCAGTAGCCTTTGCAAACCGGGATTCTTGCTTTAAAACTACCATACTGTCATGGGTATTTCCACTGCATAGCAGAGAATTCTACACATGTAAATATCAGTTTTATGCTAGAGCTTAAGGAAACAAATTAAGGGAAGCGAGATCCAATATCACCTGCATGTTATAGGAAATCCGTCCAGATCTCTGATATCGCCCGTCCGTCATCGTTAATCGGACGCACATGCTGCACCAATGGAAAATAATACTCTTTTTCACCAAAGCAAAAAACAGCAAAGAGAAAAATATTGTACTACAATGTCTGAAGAAGGTAATGTCCGGGTACCTCAAACTTTACGCTGGTTGTGCTGCTCCATTTTGAACTCGCTGGCTCACTCAAGTCTAAACCAACAGCCAATTTAGAAAGATTTACACCTCCACTCCCTGACCGAGAAAAGTTGTCAACTGGGGTGCCATGAACCCCTATCTCTGGCGAAAGAGAATGCTGTACCAGGTTGAAAAAAATTGAATGTATTTAACATAGCATAATTTGGAAAATTCACTTTCTAAGATAGCTTCACCGATCAGTTGAGTACCTGTATGAAGAAGCACTGTTGCGGACGCCATTCAGGTCTAGGTCTCCTAAAAGCCACCAGTACATTGGAATCATACAACCCTTTATCCCATGAAACATCAAGCTTCTCGCTTCCTCGAAACAAATTTGGATGTTTGATACAGAGGCTGCAACAAACAGACCCAAATGAACACTCAAACAGAAAAGAAAGATATGACCATTTCAGTTCTGCAGATTATATGAACACCAACACTATTAAGTCACAAAACTTGCCTGCCAATCACTAAAGAAAGAGGACTGCTAGTGACTGAATATGTGTTTCATATGGTGGCGGCGTGGCGCCTCCAGCAAATATAATTGCTTCTTCGATTGCTAAATGCAGTGGCGTAGCCAAATTCACTATGTTCTTTTTGTTAAAAAAAGTTTAGCTCCGAAGATGTGAACGCTGATCATAATGCAAATCATAAACTTAGCAAAAAAAAAAAAGTTATAATATACCTTCGATTCAAAACCTTTGTAATTCAGTACTATGGGTGAGAGAGATTAAATATATTTTTAGAATGGGTTAGAAGACAAACTTAAAAAGCTTATGTTCAATTGACAAATATATACTATGAATGTGTTCACACGACCAAATCTAGTTGGTTGCATGAGGTATCAGTTCACTTACTCACGAGCCCAGTGGTGAACTTGTGGTGGGGGGCGATTCTTTCCAGTCTCTTGTTTTTGTCTTCTATTTTTTTGGCTTCACTCTTTTTCTTGATATCATTTTTCCTACACATTTTTCCTTTTGTTTTGTAATAAGGTCTTGATTAAGAGCGAAGAAATGAAATTGTTCCTCAACATCTTTCTAATGCGTTTTTACGTAATTATTTAATTTACAAAAAATTCGAAATAATTTCGTTATTCCGTTGTTTTGTGAATCACAAAATAAACTATATATGGTAAACTAACAATTTTTAGAGCATGCACATAGTTGATACACTATGAGTATCATTAACAATATTTTAATATTAATTTTAATGTTTATTTATTATTTGAGATTTTTTATGATACTGGTAATAAATTGTTTCCAGTGGTGATACCGATATTGGTATCATTAAAAAAAAAAATATTTGCAAAATCAAAAAATAAATTTATAAAAATATAGAGTTACAAAATTACTGTAAAATTATGTCGCATAATCACGAAAAGTTGGCAAAATTACTCACTTGCGGAAAATGTAGCTACTTAGCTAAAACAGTAGAAAGACTATCGGAGAGAAAAATGTTTTTTTTTTTCCAGAAAAAAACGAATTTCACAGACGAATCATAAGCCTCCACGTCATCCGATACTGGGTATCAAAAGAATCACTGCACTGATACAGTATCAGGCCTAAATCTATTGTTTGATATATTAAAAATTATTTTGTGACTCTTGATACTCTAATTATATCACCTATGTACATGGTCTAAAAACACTAAACTTGAGGCAGAAAAACTAAAAATACTAAAGAAATTTGGAGAATGAAAAAGCACTAAGCATTGGTTCTTCCTTTAACTCCCAAATTCCAATTATTTTTTCCTAATGGAAGATCAGTGGGGCACCTTAGACAAAAGTAACTACCATGATGATGATTTATTGTTCAATTATTTTAAGTATATTAATACTACTTTCCGATACTCTTGGTACAGAGAATTTATACAATACTCCTTAAAAAAAACTCAGATATAAAGTTATAAACATTTGTATGGATTGTGGATCCAATTTATGTTTTTAAAGTTATGATATACATTTGTCAAGATCTCTCACAACTAGTAAACTATTTAGAACTCTAGGAATCCACTTGTAACACTAAAATCTACAAGAAAACAACATCAACCCTGAGGTCATCTACGTGGTTTTCTCAAGACCAACTCTTCACGACTTCACGTGCATATATATTTCCAAGTTTTATAATATAGCTACAAATAATAAAATCAGCCAAAATTCAAGAATTTCATTGACCGAGTAAATCTCTGCGTTTTTAGTTACTTTTTCTCAGTGAGAACAGAATCTTCTTCTACATATCGAGCCCACCTAAATCAAAGCAGTAGTAGTGGAAACAAATAAAGCAGTAAATAGACACCACAGCTTTTTTGTTCTTGCTCTCTACACTTCACATTTACCCAAAATCTTTATAATACTATATATTTAAAACTTTTTATCTTTTTGTATTTTGGTTACAAAGAGACAATTATCTCTCCACTGTCTTTATGTTCTTCTTTCATGTAACCAATCTAAGGCAAAACAAAACCACAGACACAAATTCTACACCAAAAGCTTAACCAGATTTTTCCCAAGAAAAAACCCATCCATGAAACCATCATCAGCTTCAAGATTTTCTTTAACTTTCTCACACTTTCTCACACTCTACTGTCTTCTCACACAAACACATGTAGCTCAAGGATCTCATCAATGGCAATCACCAATCAAAACCGTCGTCGTTTTAGTGTTGGAGAATCGATCTTTCGATCATCTCTTAGGATGGATGAAGAACTCAGTAAACCCGACAATAAACGGTGTAACGGGTCAAGAATGTAACCCGGTTCCGAATTCTACACAAACTATATGTTTCACTAGTGATGCTGAGTTTGTGGATCCGGATCCGGGTCATTCGTTTGAAGCTGTTGAGCAACAAGTATTCGGGTCTGGGCCGGGTCAGATCCCGTCCATGATGGGTTTCGTTGAGCAAGCGCTTTCCATGCCGGGAAATTTGTCGGAGACTGTAATGAAAGGCTTTAGGCCTGAAGCTGTTCCGGTTTATGCTGAGCTGGTTAAGGAATTCGCTGTGTTCGACCGGTGGTTTTCTTCAATTCCCGGTCCGACTCAACCAAACCGGTTATTTGTCTATTCGGCTACCTCACATGGTTCCACTAGCCATGTCAAGAAACAACTCGCTCAAGGGTAACATTATCAAATTCTTTCTTTAAATTATTATTTTCATTAGTCCTTGTTAATTTTCATTAGTTTAATTTCACACTTGATTACTGAATTTTTAAGATTAGTTTCCATAGAAAATATTGAGATAATATAAACTATTATAAAATTTTGCATAGTTATGTATTCATCATTTAATTTCAGGTATCCACAGAAGACGATATTTGATTCGCTTCATAGCAACGACATCGACTTCGGAATATACTTTCAGAATATTCCGACCACATTATTCTACCGTAATCTCCGACAGCTAAAGTACATTTTCAATTTGCATCAATACGATTTGAAATTCAAGAAAGACGCGGCCAAAGGAAAGTTACCGAGCTTAACCGTAATCGAACCGAGGTATTTCGATCTCAAAGGTTTACCGGCTAACGATGATCACCCGTCGCATGACGTGGCTAACGGTCAAAAGCTGGTTAAAGAAGTGTACGAGGCACTTAGGTCGAGTCCACAGTGGAACGAGACGCTCCTAGTTATAACCTATGATGAGCATGGTGGGTTCTATGATCACGTCAAGACTCCTTATGTCGGTATACCAAATCCCGATGGGAATACTGGACCGGCTCCTGGTTTCTTTAAATTCGACCGGTTAGGTGTTCGTGTTCCTACCATTATGGTTTCGCCTTGGATTCAAAAAGGAACCGGTTAGTTCTCTTTTTCTCTATTATAATTTTACAAATTTGTTCTTAGTGTGCATTGCTTTTTAGTAGAATCCTCAAGCTTTTTTCCAAATTAACAAGAACACTCCGCTTTTGAACTTGATATATAAATAGTTTTGAAACTACTGACCAAAAAACTTATATGTAGTATTTATGCCTATTTAACGTACTATTTTTTTCACTTATGAATTATTAATATTGAAACTATTCATTTCTTTAACCCAAAAAAAGAAATTCATTTGTATTTCATGTATTTCCACTTTCTACTACTATTTCCGACAGATTTTTGACATTTGCTAACAAAATTTAAGGCTGCAAAAACCAAATCACATGGATGGCATTTGACAACTATAAGATTGTATTCATTAATAATGGTGGAGAAAATAATTGAATCCATTGATTATGCCATTGAAAGATGGAGTATATTATAATTTGTCGGCGTCGTTGCGTGACTCATGTTTTTCAACCATCCTTTGACCCCATTTGATTTTAATATTTTTTTACTATATATAGTTTAATAACATCTTATTTTATTATATGTTTTGAATGAAGTCGTAAGTGAAGCAAAAGGACCAACAGAGAGCTCAGAGTACGAGCATTCATCAATACCAGCGACAATCAAGAAACTCTTCAATCTCTCTTCCAATTTCTTAACACATAGAGATGCATGGGCTGCTACTTTCGAAGACGTTGTATCTCACTTAACCACTCCTCGAACCGATTGTCCCATGACTCTACCTGAAGTTGCACCTATGAGAGCCACTGAGCCTAAAGAAGACGCTGCTCTTTCTGAGTTTCAAGGTGAAGTGGTTCAGCTTGCAGCGGTTCTCAATGGTGATCACTTCCTCAGTAGCTTCCCGGAAGAAATTGGAAAGAAGATGACTGTGAAACAAGCTCATGAGTATGTCAAAGGAGCTACTTCTCGGTTCATTAGAGCTAGTAAAGAGGCAATGAAGCTTGGTGCCGATAAATCTGCTATTGTCGATATGCGATCTTCGCTCACTACACGGCCACACAACTGATTAAAAATCTTGTTTGCATTCGTCTTCCTATGTTTTGATCTGAAAATGTGTGATTTTATGTATGGAAACTAGAATTGAGGAACAAAGAAATAGACAAAATTCATTGTTAATGTTAGTGATATGTTGAGCAATCGAAAGATCTTCATAAACTCCCAATATAACTGAAGCCCAATTAGGCCCATATATAAATATTCAACAAGGCCCAAAATGAGTTGCATCAATTTCTTTAGTTGGAGACTTTTCTTCAATTGTTTATTGTTAGGGGCAGTGGAGTGAAGGAGAAACAACAATGTCGCCAATTTCTAAGATTCTAGGAGGATGCAGGACACTGATGGCGAAGGCGGTGACTAATGCGACGGCTACCGGCGCCGGCGTTGATAGAAGAGGAGGAATTCATAAGATTTTTCCAGTCTCAGAGTCGCTGGCTAGATTCGTCGGCCAAAGCGAAGTCTCTTTTTCCACCGCCATGGAGAAAGTGGAGCAGTATACCGATGATCACAATCTTTGGGTTAGGGATTTCGAAACTCTTCTCCAGTTTCCTTTCATTCTACTTTTTTTTTTGGTGATTTCTAGGTCTTTTGATCTGATTCTTTCTGTTGGAGCAATGTATCTGATTTATAGGTCTTTGATTTGTAGAATCCGGAGAATATAGAGGAGATACTGTGCGATGATAACTTGAAGACGATTTTCGATGGCCAAGACAAAGTCGTCGGAGTCAGAGAGATGACGGAGCTTTTGTTGCGACATTTTCCTAACGTTAGAACTATGTCGGCGAAGGTGAAGGCTACCGGTGGAGGTACTATAGAAAAATGGGGGTTCAATGATATTGTGAAAGTCTCAGAGCCGCTGGCTAGATTCGTCGGCCAAAGCGAAATCTCTTTTGACGCCGCCTTGAGAAAATTGCTAGATTATGCCTTTGATCACAAGCTCGTAGATGAGGGTGTTACTCTGCTCGAGTTTCCTTGGGTTAGCTTTTTTACTTTCCTTATGATCTCCTCTTTACATGTTTATGCATTTAGGGATTGGAGTCTCTAGAGACTGGAGAATGGTAGTGATTTGATTCTTGTGTTGGTCATTATTGGAGTAATTGACATCTACGCTGAAAATGTTGTTTACTCACTTGAATGTTTTGGTTTTGTTTGTGGAAATGGTCTTTTCTGATTGCATATTTTGAAAACTTAGCTTGTCAATTCATACACTGTCAGATGAAGAATTCACCAGTTACGAATATAGAGTGTCTTTAGGTGGCTTTGGACCTTGTGCTTGCTTCTCTGTTTGGTGGTCATAGATTGCATTTTCATGTTTAGAGATTATGATTTGTTTAGAGCTCACTTGTTTCATTTGTAGATTACGAAGTGTAGTAAATGGCGGATACGATGCGATGATACCTTGAAGACGATACTCGATGGCAAAGACAAAGTCGGAAATAAAGAGCTCTCTTCACTCTTGATGCAACATTTTCCTGACAGCTCTCTTCACTCTTGATGTTTTCTTTTGGTTCATTTCGGATGCATATGAACTTTGGTACGTGTAAAAAAAAAACAAAATTTAACTTGAAATAGAAAATAGAAAAAAATTAATTTAGGAAATAGAAAAAAAAGAGAGAAAATCATCAGCTACATCGCTGTCCACCTTATCCACTTGTACCCCAATCCCTTTGGCAAAAACTTGTCACGACCTTTTTGATCCAAAAATCAAAATCCAAAACCGACCAATGGATACCAACAACCAGCAACCACCTCCCTCCGCCGCCGGAATCCCTCCTCCACCACCTGGAACCACCATCTCCGCCGCAGGAGGAGGAGCTTCTTACCACCACCTTCTCCAACAACAACAACAACAGCTCCAACTATTCTGGACCTACCAACGCCAAGAGATCGAACAAGTTAACGATTTCAAAAACCATCAGCTTCCACTAGCTAGGATAAAAAAGATCATGAAAGCCGATGAAGATGTTCGTATGATCTCCGCAGAAGCACCGATTCTCTTCGCGAAAGCTTGTGAGCTTTTCATTCTCGAGCTCACGATCAGATCTTGGCTTCACGCTGAGGAGAATAAACGTCGTACGCTTCAGAAAAACGATATCGCTGCTGCGATTACTAGGACTGATATCTTCGATTTCCTTGTTGATATTGTTCCTAGAGATGAGATTAAGGACGAAGCCGCAGTCCTCGGTGGTGGAATGGTGGTGGCTCCTACCGCGAGCGGCGTGCCTTACTATTATCCGCCGATGGGACAACCAGCTGGTCCTGGAGGGATGATGATTGGGAGACCAGCTATGGATCCGAATGGTGTTTATGTCCAGCCTCCGTCTCAGGCGTGGCAGAGTGTTTGGCAGACTTCGACGGGGACGGGAGATGATGTCTCTTATGGTAGTGGTGGAAGTTCCGGTCAAGGGAATCTCGACGGCCAAGGGTAAAGTTTCATTTTCTGTGCAATGTGATATACATTGATTGATTACATGATCGTCTAGGGTTTTAGGAGATGGAATGATAAACAATCTCTAAGTCTGGTTTGTTTGGGATATAATCATGTTAGTCCAAGATTTCTCTGTTTATTAAGGTTTTAGGATTTGGAATGATAAACAATCTCTAATCCTGTAATCATCAAGATTTGAAAATTGTTTTCATATCGCAATTTGCAAACATTGCTATATCAAACAACTAGATTCTCTTGCTCTTCTGCTGAATCTGAATGAATCAATGAACTATGGCTCCTTAAACTTACCTTTCAATGTTTTGGTATCATTTTTGCAGTTAAGCTCAGAGTATTCCAGATGATGCTTGACCTGCTTGAAGATAGCAGATATTAGTCGACCTCGCCTTGAATTTTGGATGTGTTTGATAGATTATGCCTAAATTCAATGAAAAGGCTTCGTTAAAGAAGAGTAAAAAAAACTCTTGTTTCTCTCTGTTAACGTATATGTTATTGTAGCAAAACCATCATTGCTGCGACTTAGCCTAACTATATATAATCTAATGTGCAGTTTCTATTGTATGCTTCTTTCCGATTTTTTCTCATATTTGACTTATCTTGATGTCTGAGAAAATGCAGTCTTGTAACCTGTAAGGTTCTTTTCAGAGGTTTCAGTGCTTGTAAACCTCAAGCAAACCCGATCTGAACCAACTTGGTTCTGTGTAAATAGGTATCTGTATATGAACTCGTGACATAGTAATGTATCTAGCATTGATGACAATAATGTTGTTATTTGATAGAAAAGGCTTATCATAAAGCATCTTACAGTAACATAAGTTATTTTTTCAAGATAATTGTTTTGTAGGCTTAACCCTGTGACAGGTATTGATCTTTCTCTAAGTGTAACTTCCACATTCTTGAGGCACCTTTGGATATCGCTGTCTGTCAGAACAATAGTCATAATCCAGGTACGTCTTCCTTGCGTTTAGGTACAGTGTCTTCTCTTTAGAGCTTAGCTGTTTGCGATTCCACCAGAACTTAGGATCAGTGCATTTATCTATTCCCATGAACTCAGTCTTACACCCTTCAATCTTTGATGCCTGGAACTTAGCAATGTAAGGCATCTGCTTCGGGTCAATTATCGATCCGTTTTGCACACTTCCCATTAGGAACATTGTCTGCACCGATGGGTAGTAAACATCTGGATTCTTGCTGTACACCCTGATCGGTGTATCGTCAACATAAAACCTGAAAATGTGGAAATACATTTTCTTTTTGTTACTGATGTTAATCAATGGATGATCTGATAAAAAGTGTTATATGATACTCACACAAGTTGATTAGGGTTCCAAAGAAAACTGTAGGAATGGTAATCTTTTGTTGGATCAAACCAGAGACGAAACCTCTGATCTTTGCCTCCTTCACCGTACAGATACATATTCGTATTCAGCAAATACGGTGGCCCATTCTTTCCCAAGATCTGGAAACAGAGCTCATCATGGCGGCTTGAACGGGAGATTAACTGCCGTATAGCAGAAAAACAGATTTCAAAAAGCTATTCAGGTACGTAATCTCATCATCTTTATTTTTAGACAAACTTAAGTTTACTGGTCATTCACGTACATAGAAGGAAGTAATGACTCCCGTAGACGTAGTTTGAGGTGCCTTGATTCTTACGTTGAAGTATCCTGATCCGTAAATCAATTGGGATTCAAACCCGGACCCTGTAAGGAACATAGACCAATCACAATCATCGACTAGACACAAACACACAGACACATGTAGACAGAGAGAAAGAGAGATAGAAAACCAGAGTTTTTATCGAGGGTGAGCTGGAGCTCAGAGGTTTTATTAATAACCAAAGCTTGATGTCCCCATGTCTGGTAGTAATTGTTACCCCATGTCACGAATCCAGTAGTCTCTTCTTGGCCTTGAGCCGCAGCTACAACTGCTACAACCACCATAACCATCAGTAGAATCTTCTGATCAGATCCTCTCATCTTGATCTCTCTATCTCTATCTCTCGTTGCTTCTCCCTCACTTTACTTAATCACATTAGAACACGACTCTCTTGGGCTATGTTATATAGGCTTAGAGCAGCCACGTACGTTACGTTGTATTTTTTCACCAAATAGTCTATATTCACTGCATCATCCTAAAATCCTATTCAATTAATTAAAAAGTTTTGAGTTTAATCCATCTAAATTTTGAGATTAAGTTTGTTTTTAGTGTAGTGAAAGCTGTTTCCAACTCGTTTCAACGCATCAAATATTGCAGCTCAAAAAGCTTTACTATTTTTCACGATTTCAATACTTTTGTTTGTTAGCTTACAAAGTTTTCCATACAAAGTAAACTCTAAAAAGGGGAAGTATAAAGTCATTAGGTTTAGATGTTCCAAACTTTTATTCTGCTAATCATTGATAATGTGTTTGAATTCCTAGTTATTATTCTCTGTCCCATTTTATTAGATGTTTTGGCTATAAACATAAATTTAAGAAGTAATAAAAAAAAAATCTTTTATAGATTTTAACCAATAGAAAAAATAATACACAATTTGAATAGCCATAAACTATTTATTTATTTATTTCCTTTTTTTTGGATTTGAGAAATCTAACAACTTTAAATTGTTGTCACTAGTCAAATTTATATATCTAAATATTTCATTGCATCCAAAATGCCTTGTTTTTTGAAATATAAAAATTGGTTACTGCATTTTACTTTTTCCTTCGTACTAATCCGTTTATCACGAGAATTCCGTGTTTGTTTCTTGCAGTAGTCTCAGGGAAAGAATGACTTGTAATGTGAAAGCCATTATTTGGACAAGTGTTATATACATGTACTGATAATTTACATAACCATACCACTACCAGTCTTATTTCTCTTATTTCCGACCTAATAGCTAATATTCTCTTAATCATGTCACTATCATTTAACTTAAGTAACGAGTCTTGTCTTTTGTGGTTAGTGATAAAATAACAAATATTCTTCAAGTTTAGATGATAAGTGTAGATTTGTAGATATGGATGGTGGCTATATTGGTTGTATTGACTCATTTATCAAGTTTAGCAAAAACGTGCAGCCAACTCTCTAAGCTTATATATTTGCCTATTTGGATACATTGTGGTAAATGTGGAAAGAGAAATAGAGAATGCCAAAAAGTGCCACCAAGGCGACAGCTCATTTCACAACATGATCAATACGACATTTACGTGTCTAGATTATGTATTTCCAACTTTCATTAACAATATAATCGCATATAAATGAAAAATCGTTTCCAGGATAATATTTTGATGAAATCTCATATTATTGTTCGTACTCGGATTGATGTTGAAGGCTTGAAGCGCTTCAAATTATAGACCAGATTATTTAAGTTTTTCTTTTGTTTACTCCATATCAATTTGATCCATTATACTACCTAAGAAAATTTAGGTAACATAGAATTATTTATTGTTATAGTAAAAAAAAGGAAAACCACAAAAATAATCTACTTTTACGTATATACTATTTTCATGACATAAGTAATTAAGTTGTACAACTTTTTTTTAATGAAAAGAGAGAGTAAATTTATCATGTTCATGTGTAGTTACCTCGTGAATAACCGACGGTTATATAGACGCCTAACATGAATTGTTCAGTTGAAGACAGTTCAAAACATGTGTTTCACTCTAAAATCCTCAACAAAAAAAAAGTGTTAAAATTTGTAAACCTCTTTCAAGCAAAAAAAGAAAAAGTGTTAGAATCCCAAGATTCTTTCATAATCCGGAATCTTGGCTGAAAACGTATAAAAGAGATTGACGTAGTAACAAGGAGTCTTGGTATGCTTCCATGCTTTTTATCCTTTTTTGTCATGGAACCATGATTTGGTTACCATTTATTATGTAACCGAAATTTTCATTGTAATAATGAATATTTAAATTTTTAGCAAAAAAAAACAAAAAAAAACAAGGAGTCTTGTCTTCGTTCTCAAATTTCAGAGCTCTTGCACTTTTCAAGAGTTTTACTTTGATGAGTGAGACATTTGTCTTTTTAGTGTTTATTTTCTAAACTTAAAATAGTAGCATCAACATCACTCAATTATAATTCTTAAGATGTTGTAGAAAAATATTTTATAGATGGAAAGTAATCGATATTAAGACAAATAAGAAACCAAACCGGACTTTGTGTTCAGACCGAATCAAATCTGAATTGGAGAAATTATGGTGGAGGCGAAAGTCAACGGAACTAAAGTATAAAACCAAATGTCAAAAATAAAACCCAATTTTCATCCTTAAACGAACCTGCTGAAACCCTAATTTCGATTACCAATTCCGATCTAAAAAGAAGTCATGGAAGCCATTGATTCCGCAATCGATCCTCTCAGAGATTTCGCTAAGAGCAGTGTTCGTCTCGTCCAGCGCTGTCACAAACCCGATCGCAAGGGTAACGCCTTTTCTCAAAAAAATCTCATTTCCGATTTTTGATCTGTAGATTAGGGTTTTCTGAAATTTTGATATCATTTGTAATTGAATTGGTTATCAGAATTCACGAAAGTAGCTGTGCGTACGGCGATTGGATTTGTGGTGATGGGATTCGTTGGATTCTTCGTGAAGCTCGTTTTCATCCCAATCAACAACATCATCGTTGGATCTTCTTAGTGTAGTACTTTCTTTACGAGGTAATTGATCTCGCATTATATATCTACATTTTGGTTATGTTACTTGACATATAGTCATTGATTCAATAGTTCTGTTAATTCCTTTAAAGATCATTTTGACTAGACCACATTCTTGGTTCATTCCTCAATAATTTGTAATCATATTGGTGGATATAGAAGTAGATTGGTTATAGATCAGATAGTGGAAGACTTTAGGATGAATTTCAGCTAGTTTTTTTTTTTGGCTTATTGTCTCAAAAGATTAGTGCTTTGCTGTCTCCATTGCTTCTGCTATCGACACGCTTCTGTCTCCTTGTATCTTTATTATATCTATTCGTCCCATGAGTTTTGTTTGTTCTGTATTCGTTCGCTCTGGTGTCATGGATGGAGTCTCTGTTCCATGTTTCTGTAATGCATGTTGGGTTGTTTCATGCAAGAAATGCTGAGATAAACACTCATTTGTGAAAGTTTCTAAACTCTGAATCGCGCTACAGGCAATGCTCCGAGGAGTAGGAGGAGAAGAACGAACCAAACGACATTATCAGCCCTTTGAGGAAGCTCTTAGTTTTGTTATTGTTTTTGTAGCCAAATTCTCCATTCTTATTCCATTTTCACTTATCTCTTGTTCCTTATAGACCTTATAAGTTTTTTATTCATGTATACAAATTATATTGTCATCAAGAAGTATCTTTAAAATCTAAATCTCAAATCACCAGGACTATGTTTTTGTCCAATTCGTGGAACCAACTTGCAGCTTGTATCCATTCTCTTAACCAATAAAAAAAGAAAGAAAGATCAATTTGATAAATTTCTCAGCCACAAATTCTACATTTAGGTTTTAGCATATCGAAGGCTCAATCACAAATACAATAGATAGACTAGAGATTCCAGCGTCACGTGAGTTTTATCTATAAATAAAGGACCAAAAATCAAATCCCGAGGGCATTTTCGTAATCCAACATAAAACCCTTAAACTTCAAGTCTCATTTTTAAACAAATCATGTTCACAAGTCTCTTCTTCTTCTCTGTTTCTCTATCTCTTGCTCATCTTTCTCCTGAACCATGGCGGCGGCAACAACAACAACAACAACATCTTCTTCGATCTCCTTCTCCACCAAACCATCTCCTTCCTCCTCCAAATCACCATTACCAATCTCCAGATTCTCCCTCCCATTCTCCCTAAACCCCAACAAATCATCCTCCTCCTCCCGCCGCCGCGGTATCAAATCCAGCTCTCCCTCCTCCATCTCCGCCGTGCTCAACACAACCACCAATGTCACAACCACTCCCTCTCCAACCAAACCTACCAAACCCGAAACATTCATCTCCCGATTCGCTCCAGATCAACCCCGCAAAGGCGCTGATATCCTCGTCGAAGCTTTAGAACGTCAAGGCGTAGAAACCGTATTCGCTTACCCTGGAGGTGCATCAATGGAGATTCACCAAGCCTTAACCCGCTCTTCCTCAATCCGTAACGTCCTTCCTCGTCACGAACAAGGAGGTGTATTCGCAGCAGAAGGATACGCTCGATCCTCAGGTAAACCAGGTATCTGTATAGCCACTTCAGGTCCCGGAGCTACAAATCTCGTTAGCGGATTAGCCGATGCGTTGTTAGATAGTGTTCCTCTTGTAGCAATCACAGGACAAGTCCCTCGTCGTATGATTGGTACAGATGCGTTTCAAGAGACTCCGATTGTTGAGGTAACGCGTTCGATTACGAAGCATAACTATCTTGTGATGGATGTTGAAGATATCCCTAGGATTATTGAGGAAGCTTTCTTTTTAGCTACTTCTGGTAGACCTGGACCTGTTTTGGTTGATGTTCCTAAAGATATTCAACAACAGCTTGCGATTCCTAATTGGGAACAGGCTATGAGATTACCTGGTTATATGTCTAGGATGCCTAAACCTCCGGAAGATTCTCATTTGGAGCAGATTGTTAGGTTGATTTCTGAGTCTAAGAAGCCTGTGTTGTATGTTGGTGGTGGTTGTTTGAATTCTAGCGATGAATTGGGTAGGTTTGTTGAGCTTACGGGGATCCCTGTTGCGAGTACGTTGATGGGGCTGGGATCTTATCCTTGTGATGATGAGTTGTCGTTACATATGCTTGGAATGCATGGGACTGTGTATGCAAATTACGCTGTGGAGCATAGTGATTTGTTGTTGGCGTTTGGGGTAAGGTTTGATGATCGTGTCACGGGTAAGCTTGAGGCTTTTGCTAGTAGGGCTAAGATTGTTCATATTGATATTGACTCGGCTGAGATTGGGAAGAATAAGACTCCTCATGTGTCTGTGTGTGGTGATGTTAAGCTGGCTTTGCAAGGGATGAATAAGGTTCTTGAGAACCGAGCGGAGGAGCTTAAGCTTGATTTTGGAGTTTGGAGGAATGAGTTGAACGTACAGAAACAGAAGTTTCCGTTGAGCTTTAAGACGTTTGGGGAAGCTATTCCTCCACAGTATGCGATTAAGGTCCTTGATGAGTTGACTGATGGAAAAGCCATAATAAGTACTGGTGTCGGGCAACATCAAATGTGGGCGGCGCAGTTCTACAATTACAAGAAACCAAGGCAGTGGCTATCATCAGGAGGCCTTGGAGCTATGGGATTTGGACTTCCTGCTGCGATTGGAGCGTCTGTTGCTAACCCTGATGCGATAGTTGTGGATATTGACGGAGATGGAAGCTTTATAATGAATGTGCAAGAGCTAGCCACTATTCGTGTAGAGAATCTTCCAGTGAAGGTACTTTTATTAAACAACCAGCATCTTGGCATGGTTATGCAATGGGAAGATCGGTTCTACAAAGCTAACCGAGCTCACACATTTCTCGGGGATCCGGCTCAGGAGGACGAGATATTCCCGAACATGTTGCTGTTTGCAGCAGCTTGCGGGATTCCAGCGGCGAGGGTGACAAAGAAAGCAGATCTCCGAGAAGCTATTCAGACAATGCTGGATACACCAGGACCTTACCTGTTGGATGTGATTTGTCCGCACCAAGAACATGTGTTGCCGATGATCCCGAGTGGTGGCACTTTCAACGATGTCATAACGGAAGGAGATGGCCGGATTAAATACTGAGAGATGAAACCGGTGATTATCAGAACCTTTTATGGTCTTTGTATGCATATGGTAAAAAAACTTAGTTTGCAATTTCCTGTTTGTTTTGGTAATTTGAGTTTCTTTTAGTTGTTGATCTGCCTGCTTTTTGGTTTACGTCAGACTACTACTGCTGTTGTTGTTTGGTTTCCTTTCTTTCATTTTATAAATAAATAATCCGGTTCGGTTTACTCCTTGTGACTGGCTCAGTTTGGTTATTGCGAAATGCGAATGGTAAATTGAGTAATTGAAATTCGTTATTAGGGTTCTAAGCTGTTTTAACAGTCACTGGGTTAATATCTCTCGAATCTTGCATGGAAAATGCTCTTACCATTGGTTTTTAATTGAAATGTGCTCATATGGGCCGTGGTTTCCAAATTAAATAAAACTACGATGTCATCGAGAAGTAAAATCAACTGTGTCCACATTATCAGTTTTGTGTATACGATGAAATAGGGTAATTCAAAATCTAGCTTGATATGCCTTTTGGTTCATTTTAACCTTCTGTAAACATTTTTTCAGATTTTGAACAAGTAAATCCAAAAAAAAAAAAAAAAAAATCTCAACTCAACACTAAATTATTTTAATGTATAAAAGATGCTTAAAACATTTGGCTTAAAAGAAAGAAGCTAAAAACATAGAGAACTCTTGTAAATTGAAGTATGAAAATATACTGAATTGGGTATTATATGAATTTTTCTGATTTAGGATTCACATGATCCAAAAAGGAAATCCAGAAGCACTAATCAGACATTGGAAGTAGGAATATTTCAAAAAGTTTTTTTTTTTTAAGTAAGTGACAAAAGCTTTTAAAAAATAGAAAAGAAACTAGTATTAAAGTTGTAAATTTAATAAACAAAAGAAATTTTTTATATTTTTTCATTTCTTTTTCCAGCATGAGGTTATGATGGCAGGATGTGGATTTCATTTTTTTCCTTTTGATAGCCTTTTAATTGATCTATTATAATTGACGAAAAAATATTAGTTAATTATAGATATATTTTAGGTAGTATTAGCAATTTACACTTCCAAAAGACTATGTAAGTTGTAAATATGATGCGTTGATCTCTTCATCATTCAATGGTTAGTCAAAAAAATAAAAGCTTAACTAGTAAACTAAAGTAGTCAAAAATTGTACTTTAGTTTAAAATATTACATGAATAATCCAAAACGACATTTATGTGAAACAAAAACAATATCTAGAAAATTACATGCTCTTTTTTCTTCTTCTTTTTTGACAAAAAAAAACATCTTTAATTCCGATATATTGTAAACTATATGCTGTTTTTGTTTTCATCATTTCATTCTTTTTGTTTTCATCAATGGATTTCATTGATATGTTAAACATGAGTTACACAACAGACCACGTAACACCAATAAAGATTGAGACTTCTTCGGAAACTAATTAAAGTTTAGTTGTAGATGGTGTTTTATCGTTTATATGCATGTTAGAAATTTCTAATGAGGATGACGTGTATTAGATTAATTAAAAAAAACGTATACATGATCGGTGGTACGTAACTATATGAGTCTATATGGGAAACTGGAATTTAGTTATAACGATATACCGTATACAACAAATTAAATCGAGCTTGTTCTTTGTTTTGTTAAACAACAAATTAAATTGAACTATTTATATTTTGTTGATATTTTTTTCAAGTGAAGAAAGTGCAAATTGCATAAAGCTAATTTTAATCGAAACTACATATACTCATAATCTATACGAAGAAACTGAATGCAGTTGATATAGAAAAGTAGATCCAACCAAATAACAATAAAAAATAAATACTTATGTAACTTTCAACGTTATATTAATTATTATATACTTACATGTAAATCAGGATCAACCTTTATTTTCCATAGCACGTTCATAAAAAAAAAATATCGAACATAGAGAAACCACTCATATTAATTACTGTTGCTTATATAAATTGGTCAATCTTCAAATGTGTAATTGGTGAGTTGTTCAAACTTCAAAGAGTGAGACCCTTTCGCCTTTCTCAGACATTAAAAGTAAAGACTCTCACTTTCTCTCCTTTTTACTTTTGGCCCATTTATATACAAAATAAAATCTCTTGACTTGGCATTTTTTTTTTTCACTTTTTCTTTCGTCAATGAGTAAAATATTTTAAATAGTTATAGTATATGTTACATATATTTCTGTCTCTTGGGCCATCTGTATAGTACTGAATATACTATTATTGCCCTCAAAATTATACACGAACATCAATGAAATTGTAATTCCAAAAGAGTTTTTTTTTTTGCGTGCAACTATTGGAATATTTGCTTTGTAATTTTATGGATCCGAGACTCTTTTTAGGGTAATCGAGTTTTCAGGCTCTAATTAAATTGTTTCGTTCGAATATGGGAATGTCCAACGTTGACAATTGTTAGTAACTAACTCGATCATGGTTTTGTAGTCTTAAGAACAAAACTATTATCTCTCAAAATGGTTTCCAAGACTATTTTAGATGGTTGAGATACCTGCACATATTCATTGTGAACTTCATTTAGTTGTTTTTTATTATAATTTGGCAATTATTTACGCCATAAATGATAGAATCATATATAATACCGAATTTTAGTTGTTTAAAGCATAAAGATAAAAAGATTAACTTATAAACGAATACCCACATATATATATATATATAAGAATTAAACTTATACGTATATTAATATCAATATATCAAAAGAATTATCTTTTATATAACGACCACTATCTCATCAACCATATAATAAATATATTTTCTTGTTTTTAACTAATTATTTCAAAATCACGTCGTTAATTTTACTGGATATTGATTTTGGGTAGAAATTTTCGTTCAAATTAATTCATCGTATAAATTATGATTGTTTTAAGAATCCCAAAATACTTATTAAAACAAACAAATAATAAGAATGAAAATGCTTGCAAGGTGCTCATATATATATGCACAAAAAAAATATAATTGGTAAATATTTGTGGCTATTAAATGAAATATATGTAAAATTAGATATAAGGTAGTGATGGATCACATGATGAGAGTAACTTCCATCATCCATTGTCCCCTCTTCCTTCCCTAACACTGTCTTTTCATTCCCTTCCATTCTAAGGGCATTGTCCCTTTCTCTTTTAAATCCAACCAAACTTGGCTTCTTCTTCTTGTTTTATTTTCTCCCAATTATTAGAACTCGTTAATACTTCCATTTTAATGCAACAATTAGTAGCTAATCGATCATCAAAGATCCGATAATATTTTCCAAAACATTATTTAAAAATGATGAATCATATAATCATATATACGTAAGTGTTACATGCATGGTTGGTATTGATTCCAATCCATGATTAAGAGGCCTAGTTACTAACTAAAATATCTATAGTGTGGAAAATGAACATTAAGAATAGTTGTAAAATGATAATTTTCTCAATAAAACTATATTTTCTAGGTGGTGGAAGGGAAAGAGATAAACATGCATAATAATGAAGCTAACTTGTGTAAGGACCACAAAATATATAGACATCGAAACCAAAACAAATCTCTGTCATAAGGATATAAACTATAAGAGACAACACAAATTATTATTAAATAGTTTATATTGTAGAAAGAATTAGAATTGAGATTAATTATTATATATTTTAAGCAAAAAAATCTAACTAGAGGGGACAAGCAAAGATCCATCCCACATGGGATTCAGAAAATATATAAATTTGTGAAAAAGCTGAACAAAGGAAAACAACATTTGGAAAATGATGGCTCTCTTTGATACCAATATGACTGCTTCTGTATGCACTGATGATACACATATGTATATGCATGTAAGTATGTATGTGTGTTCATACAACATTTATGTACAGATACACTTATAATACACATAGAATATATGTGTGTGTGTAGTGTGTACATCTACAAATTTTGAGTATAAAGACAAATGTGAAAAGACAAATGTTAAGGTTGTGTCACAATGCGCAAGATTGCTGTGTATTGATGTATCTTATCAGTTTCCATTATCTTCCAATTTCGCAGACACATCTCTTTCCTTCTGGTGAATTCAACGTTGTGATTATACATTTCCTTTTTTTTTTTTTGTATGTACGTTGAGATACGCTCATAATAATATTCATACATGTACGTTTGCGTCACTACATCAACTATATGTATCTTTGTATAAGTACATGCATTCTGAAATTTGCTGAATTATATTAATTGATTATTTTACACATATACATTTGATTGGTTTGTAATAATTAAATAAAATTTAGAAGTTGTGCTTTTATTTATTGAGCATGTAATTATTACCTACTATACGGAAAATATTTGGAATTACAAGAAGAGTGTTAAGGAGAAGAAATAGTTCATTAGATGATTTAAAACAATTAAAGAATATCAATGTCTTTTTATTTATCTAAAATGATTTCTTCTTCTTAAGAAAAAGATTATTTTTTTTTAAAACATTAGTAGAATATATAAATTGTAAAAGAGAAATTAAGTCAAGAACATGAAATTTAATTGGTGAAAAGTTAGACAGTTAAGGAGTAGAGGTGATTTGAGGAAACGAATTCAATCATGTTCAGCCAAGTTTTTGTTTTTGAACTAAGCTGTTAAGAAATCAAAATAATGAAAACTATATATATTCTTGTCTTTAGAGTAAAAATATATAATAAAAAATCACCATATCCTTAAATTATGTAAAAGCATAGGAAAAGTTTAGAAATCATTGGGTGATTTTGGATAATGTGAAGGGAGGTAATATCTTCTAAGCACTAAGCAACACTATTTGAATTTAATTTTGGAGTTTGTGTATAGAGAAAGGTCTAAGAAGAAGAAGTTGAAAACAAGTGGATACTCCGACTCCTTCCCACCCCTGGTTGTCTTGTAATTCTGTCATCAATTATTCATCTTTCTAAAAAAATTACATAAACTGATTGTGTTTTTTTTTTGTTTTGATCCATTTGCTTCTATCTTTCATTATCAAAGGTTCCTATCATCAAAAATATGAGACATGGCCCCTCCTGTTTCACTCAATTTTGTTACTATTTATATAAATTCTATAATAGCATAGTGATTATCGTCCAATATGATTTTTGAGCCATTTCCTTGTTGACTTGATGATTGATTCACAAATCGCAAAGATCAACACATATACTCGGTACCGTTATAGATCACGTATTTTACATTAATTGCACTATAAAATACTGTACCAAAAGAAAAGTACTGTACCAATTGCTACACATATATATCAATAACTATATATTTGGCATTAGACAGTACCCAAATTGGAATCTTGATTACGATACTTTTTCTTTATAAAAAAATACCTACAAGGCTACAAGTACATGTACATGTGTGTTTACACGCGTGTGAATGGAACTGTGTCTGTGTGTGGTAATAAAAGGTAAGGTATTTTGTTATTTAAAACATAAGTTACGTATTAAATATAAAGATCTTTATATGTTGACAGGAAAATAGATCTTATTTTTTTTAGTGAAAAGAAAATAGATGTTTACATACATCCAAAGAGCAAAAAGGAAGCTCTCTAGGGTTTCATGGCCTTCATATATAAGATGTTATTTAATTTGCAGCAATTTTACGCATTCATGAGATATATATAGTTTTTCTAGATCTATTTTAACTTGTCTAATGTCTCTTCGCATAAGAGTTTGGTCCGTCAAGATACATATTACATTGCGAAAAAATAATTTCACATATAAAAAAACACTATAGCGTTTGCAATGTAAAAAAACACAACTTTTCAAAAAAATAGTAACGAGAAAATTAATCTGTTCGAAAACGTATATTCAGTTCCAAATACTAAAGATGGGCATAGAAATGACAAAGTGGATTACAATGTGCTTTTGATATATATTCTCAAAATGTTTACATATATTCTATATATTGTCATAATCGTTAATATAGTTCATATGTATGTATCATTTTATAGAGAATATGACGACCAACCGAATAGATCAGCCGAGTTGATTTACGTATTTAGGGTATGATCGTAAACTCGGCATTTTTTAGGATTTAAATTTGAACATATTATCTGTAGTACACGATTGATTTAAACCATAGTCTACGAAGTACATAATTAAAATTAATCCTCTCTCTTATCAAAAATATTCATACATTTATCAAGTTTCTGTAAGTAAATGTACGTATATGCACAAACACAAAATAATAGTACACACATATATACTATTTAAAGCGACCTAAGAGATTAAAGTAGATGAAATAAGCATGTTAATGCAATAATTATACCCATCATCTCCATGCATATGTCTTTACGTGTGTTTGATTATTTGTTTTCAGAATAATCATCAATTTTCATTGAACGAACGTTTTCAAAGATGATTACAACAAATCAAATGAATCACATATGGGTCAGCCAATTATATTCAAATCATGCAATCCGTCCATTCTCTTTTTTATTTTCCACGTTCCTCGATTGTGAATGTCACTCCATCTCTTGTTACTTTAACATCAAGCATTTAACTAACTAATCACTGTAATTACTAATTAGGTTTTGTTCTGTTGGTTAATAAATGTCATAGTTAGATTTTAATACTCCATATAGTATATAATAGCTGATCGTTGAGGAATTGACATAGCTAATGTTGACAACGTAACTAATGAATTTTATCCCTAATTCCCAAGTAATTCACTAAATGGTATTCATGATTTTTTTTTTTTTTTTTTTTGGTTGGCAAAGAAGAGGAAGTAAAGTAGCTGGAAACATAAATCATCTCTTATCTGAGCATATTGTTTTCCTTCGATTTCAAGAAAATAAAAAGGAAGGACTATATAATATTACCAAACTCGAAAATGAAAACAAATTAAATTTAACTACAAAATAAAATTTAAATTAAACCAACATTCTCTTTCTCTTCAAATATCCATTTATAATAACAATAATTAAGAGAAACAAATAAATACTTATGTTATGGCCTAAACCTTTGTCTGCAAGAGTGGCAAGTGATCTCCAAGCAAGCCGTATCGATCTTCGTCATTGATCTCTCCTTCAATCTCTCAGCTCTCTCCACTTCTTCCCTTGCCTTCTGCCACATCACCCTGGTTACAATTCAAAACCGTTAACCAAACCAAAACCAGAATTATTACTTGATCGAGCTAGCTTTAACTACCTTGCACGAGCAAACTCAGACTGAGCCATCTCCATCTCACGGCGAGTCAACTCTCTAACCCTCTCGGCGTAAGCCTTCTCTATAGCCGCAAGCCTTATCTGCTCCGCGGCTTGCCACTTCAACGCCTCCACACCACCGTTTGGAAGCTCCTCCGCTGTTGAGATCGAGCTGAGGCTGATGGAGAGTTTGAGGTCAAGATCGTGGTGGATCATGGAGGAGGAACGGTGGTGATTGTTGTGATGGTCGGTTGTTATAACTGTTGGTCGGTGTTTCCTTACCGGAGATTCGGTAGACGGTGGAGAAGGTAAAAGCTGAAGCTCTTTGTGATGATCTTGTTGTTCAGCCATTTTTGTATTCTTGTTTGTTTTTTTTGGCTAAAAGGCTGCACTTCTCAATAAGTGTGGGGATGGCAATTACCAATCACTTTATATGTAAGCTGCTTCGTGTCTGTGCACATATACTATCTACTTGAAATTACACTTATAACCCCTTATTCGAATATGCATATCTTTTTGGGTTATTTGATCATTGGGTTTTTATATAATCCTCAAAGTTAACAAACGACCACCGTACCGCCATTATGTGAATTTGTTGTCAAGTGTGGTTCCATGATAAGACGAAATGATGTGATTGTACAACAATCAACTAAAGTTAAAAATAGGTTAGATATATAAGATTTTTTAAGTTTTGTCGAGTTACAAAATAAATAGTCACCAATAACCAAATTTTTAGAATGTTTTATAATGATGAACATGTTATTTGCGTTTATGTCGAAATAATATAAACATGTAAACGCAAACGTGATTAATGTTGTTTTTTACGTTAAAGCTACTATATATTATGACATAACTTGCAATTGCAAAATTTCATTGTTTTTTTTTTTTCCAAAACATAAGAGGAGCATACTTGTAAAGTGAAAATAATGGAGGGTAGGTTAGTAAAACGAAGATAGAAATAGGAAGAAAAAAAATAGTTAAGGTGTAGAGAAAATCTCCGTTGAAGAAAAGACAGAGAAGATGGGATATAAACGGATCACGTTATTGAAGCATGAGAGGCTTTTTAAAGAAACCCTTTTCACTTTTTCATCATCTATCTCATTTTATATGTTTTTGTAACTAATAACTTTGCGATTGTATATTTGTTAATTAACGTATCCTTTTAAAAAAATGAAAATGTGGATGTGGGTTGTGTAATAATTGGTGATGCACGTGGCTTAATGGATTCAAAAGCTAGCAACTAGCTCACTTACTATGTGCTTAGTCCGTATATATTAGTAATTTAATCAAATTCTTCTCATATAACAGTTTATATTTTATTTATATATGTGATTTAAATAGTTGAAAGATTATAACAGATTTATAGGATTGAGAATTCGGAAACTAGGGTTTGAGTCTTTCCGCTGCAATCTCAATTACATTAATTAGTATAGACGCTCTAAATGACAAAAAAAAACAAAATTCCACAGGTTTAATAGCTAATCTGAATTGTGTTGTGATCTACGATTGCCTGGTCGTTATGTTTTAAATACATTTTGTTATTTATAGATAAAAATGTACGTAATGCTTTCAATGTTTTTTTTTTAAAGTTATTAACTTGTTTCATGTGTTTCATAGTTTCATGTACGTTTCCAATTATTTGTTATTTTTCAAACTTTGTTCGTTTCCACTTTATGTTTTCTTAATCTATCCAGTTCATATTACATTACATTAGACAAAAGAAAACTAAATAGCGAAATAAAACTAAAACTTATATAGGTATACACAACCGTGCCTACCAATAAAAAAGTCAGAGACGGTATCTTAAAAGCGCAAAATAAGAATATAGAACTATAGTTATAAAAAAAAATTTTGAAAGGTAATGTCAATTTTTTCACAAGATCATTAACCAAAATTTCAAAATCAATCTTTTATAACCTTTTTGTGAATTGAAAAGATTGTCAAAACATCAACGATACAAAAAAGTTTAAATCCATAGTTAATAGAAATATAGAAGAGATGGTTGAGATATCAAATCTGGACCGGTATAGTTTTTTTTATCCAAAAAATATATTGGTAGCACTCAATACTAAAAAAAATAAAAAAAAATAACAAATAATAAAATAAATGATTCAATAACACATAATTTTTGAAAAAAATGAAATTAACCAAAATCTGTTAATTGCCATAATTTTCTGCTGAGAAGAGAAAGCACAATCAGTAAACCAATCTAGTTATTAACCGAAACCTAAACCAACAATCATATGAACCGAATGATAGACCTGCCTTAACCGGAATGGCGGGGATTTTCACTCTCTTATAGTTTCCCGCTACATTTAATAGTGAAGAGAGAAGAGCAAAGATTTTTCTGGATAAATCTGTTTTATCGATTTTGAAGCTCCCCATGAACTCTCGAGATCTTACACTCGTCTCTACATCTGCAATCTTCGGTGCTTTGATTTCAGCTCTAGCATTTCGCTTCTTCTCATCAAACCCTAAAAACCCCAAATCCCGAAAATTCACTTCCACCGAAATCTCTGCAATTTCCAGAAAATTCCCTGCTCTAGATCCTTTCAGTCCTTTGAAACGAAATGGGTTTGTCATAATTCCATTCAATATATCTAATTTCGTTATTCCATAGCTAAAGTTTCCAACTTTCAGAAAATCCCAAGTTTAGAATCTGCTTTGATTTTTAATGGTAGAATTTTGTTTGAATTGTTGTGAAGGTACTTATCATGGGATGATTATTTCATGGCGATTGCATTCCTTTCTGCAGAACGATCCAAGGATCCTAACAGGCAGGTAAATTTTGTTGTTTGTGATATTTGAACAACATGAGTATCCAAACAGTTATATATGTGTAAGCTGCTCAAAATGTATTATGTTCATGATACTATATAGTTTTCTATCATCAAAGTGGAGGTATTCTTTCGGTGTTAAGATATCGCACTGGCTGATTTTGTAATGAATGGATGCATTGGTGTTTTGATGTCTAGCACATTTAGAGTATAGTTTATGGACTTTAAGGTCTTTAGGATTAGAGTATAGTTTTGACTAAAGGTTCACAAATTCGAAATTTATATCTTCCTTTTGTGGCAATTTCATATCCATTTCTGATGGATCATATGATGCAAAAAGGATGGATTTTGTTGGATGCATTCAAAAATTGACTATCTTTCCCGGTCTTATGGCTGTGCAGGTTGGCGCATGTTTGGTGAGCCAAAATGGTGTAATCCTTGGTAAGATAATACGATCACACTTGTGTTTTGATCTCTTTGAACAACATGAAGTGTGGTTGTATAGTTTATTTCATTTTGTCACTTAGCTGGTACATGCGAGACACATATAAACGAGGACTCAAAAACTTTCATCTTTCATTTAGGGATTGGCTATAATGGTTTTCCAAGAGGCTGCTCTGATGACAAACTTCCTTGGGCCAAGGTATTACCTTCATCTGAATTCTAAGAATATACAGAAGTTGTCTAGAGATAATGCAAGGAACTTTCTCCCCTAGATTTATTAATTTTCTCTTAATTTGCTCCCCACCAATTTTGCAGAAATCAAGAACTGGGGACCCATTAGAGACCAAGTATCCGTAAGTACTAATCTTAGTGATGCAAACTATGGCTGAATCTTTAAGTTCTTGTTTGATGAGTATTGTGCACACTTTCTTTGGGAATCTGTAATACGGTGAGATGTTTCAGTTCTCATCCGTTTAGGCTCATTGCTAAGCTCTGATGTTCATGACTCTGATTTTGTAGATATGTTTGTCACGCTGAAGTCAATGCCATACTAAACACAAACCACGCATCGGCGGCTGGCCAGGTTTGTTTCTTTGGAATTTGTTCAGTGTTTATTTTCTCACAAATCATGGTGTTTCTGGCTTGAGTGAAAAGATTAAAACTTTTAAAGTATCCTACACAAGATCATTGTCAGAATATTCTCTTTTAGGTTTCTGCGCAAAAGCTAATAAGTTGGAAATGCTATTTGGTATAGAAAACTTAGGGAACTCTGCTGCAGTTTCTGTTCCGAAGTATTTGTGTGTGGATGGTTTATATGAGTTTGTTTTGTGCTCCTCGAATCTCTTGCAGAAGCTTTATGTGACAATGTTCCCTTGCAATGAATGTGCCAAGATTATTTTACAGGTTTGTTCTATATACCATTGGCTTGATTTGTCAAATTTGGATCCTTAATAAGCTACTCTAGTAATCTTTTATGGTCAATGTCTTCAGCTAAGCAGTCATATAAAAACCAAATGTTCTAGTTAGTCCAATTAACCAATTTGATGCAAGTAGATCATCACAATCATATGGACTTTTGTCATTTCGGTTTTCTTTCTTGCAGTCTGGTGTTGCTGAGGTAATCTATTTTGTGGAAAAGAGACCAAATGACTCAGATGTTGCCTATGTAGCTTCTCACAAGCTCTTATCCATGGCAAACGTCAAAGTAATTAAAGCCACTTAGATTTCCACATGAAATTTCTCTACAGTGATTGTAATGGGAAGTCTCATTTGGTATCTAAATCTGTCTGAAACCAAAATTTTCAGGTCAGGAAACATCAACCAGAGATGGATGAGATCTTGATCAAGTTCGAAGAACACTTACTCCAACCAGAGACCTAATTGTTCAAATTCAAAATGTAGGGCCAAATCCGAGAATCTTAAGAGTTATTGTATTTCAGACATATTCACTCAAAGACAGGCTCTTTCTTCTTTTCTTATTTCTGTTAAACGTTAATAACACAATTTCGAGAACTTAAGCACAAACAGACAGAAGCATTATCACCAAACAAAAGACAATTTACAGAAGAAAGATACCATTTTTCTCTCAGACTCGGTAGTTTTCGGGAAGAGGCATAACACCATCAAAGAAATCTCCAAAATAGCCGGATGGCTCATGGACAAGTCTTGCAATGATGTCTCTAAGAGTGATGAGTCCTTCAAGGTTACCAAAATCATCCACAACATATATCCTATGGATCTTCTCCGCGTCTAACATCAAGATCAGTTCCTTTAGTGTATGGTTCTTCGTGCAAGCAATCACACCACTCATGATAGGAGCTGATGTATCCCCGCACTTCTCAAGATGCTCTCTAACAGATACTAAGAAGTTCTTCGTTGTGATTGACCTAAAATAAAGAGAGAGAAAGGATTGAAGATTTGACAATGCTGCAAAACTCGGTGTATCATCATCACAAGGATTTGTGAAGTATTAACCTGTAGTCATGGTAGATCTCAGGTGCAGTGAGGAGAAATTGAACATCTCTAAGGCTTATGTTGCCTACTGGCTTCTCGCTATTCCTTTCAATGACAGGTATGCCTCCGATTCTCTTTCTCCTCATCAGCTTGAATGCCTGAAGAACTGGTTCATCCTCATAGATCTGAAAGAGAAATAATGATCTGTTAAAAAAGGAAAAAAAAAACTCTCAATGGAGCTATGAGTTAGATTACAAACTGACCTTTATGATATGGTCCTTTGACATAATGGGAAGACCGACTTCAGAGAGAGTTTTGATTCCCCAATCCTCAAACCAGAGAAGCCCCGCGCATTCTGCCAGCATATGTATAACTCCTGATTGTGTGATAATGTTCTCGATCTTTGCTACACCTAAATCAACCACCGGGATGCTCTTCATTTTGTATTTAGAAAGAAGTAACAGCATGGTCAAAAAGGAGTTCTCTTTCTGCAGAGCCAGGAACGGTGCCCAGCGGAATGTTCCAGAGATATCTCGAACCTGTCAGAGAGAATATCCAACGCATTTCAGAAGCCGTAATCAGGAGAAAAAAGTCAACTGAAATCAGGTCCTTCATAAAAAAACAAGCTTCACCTTGGTGTTCTTGTATAGCTCTGAAGAAGTAAGGACCTCAAAGAAGTTTCCAGAAGTTACTGCTGAATCTCCGTTATCCAGAACATCGGTGGTGAAATCATGAGAAAATCCATTTGAAGCTGCAACAGCAGGGCTCCTTGGAGATGGTGGCTCCAACTGTTTTTTAAAGGAGACAAGTAGAGTACAGACATGAAGTATAGTTCACTAGGTACCACAATCCAATTTGATCATGACAAAAACAAGTCGCCTCTCGTATTTTTTGGAGAACAATTACCTGATGCAAAAGCCAGACAACAATGCCTGGAAATTCCACAATACCGATGTAGCGATCAATCCAACTGGCATCTTCAGGCGCATCAACATCTACAACAGGCGCGCTCAAGACCTTGAATTTCGATAGTGTCTGAACAGCTTCAGCCAAACTTGTGTCTGATCTTATCTCAATATCTATATAGGGAAACCACAAAGATGTGAGACAGCAGAACTGAATCAATAAGTACTCTGATTCTACAAGGAGACTAAGAAACAAAAACCATCAAGAACTAATTCTGATTCCCTAAATCGAACTGATTCGAGTATCCAACAAGCTGGATTGAATTCCAAATTCTGACTTATAAAACTTTCAATAACTTGAATTTCAACACACAGCACATATTCCTACTACAAGTCATCAACAAACACATACCAAGAGATCACAGAACCCATCAATAATTGCATCACAAAAATCAAAATCAATCTCCATAGAACATGATTCAAATTCAACACAATTACCAGTTCCAATTATAGATCAGCTCATGGTCAAACACCCACATCATCAAAATCCTCATACCTTGTGAATCAGAAGAGAGAGGGAAAGCAGAGACAGGGATGCTCTCAAAGCAAGCGTTGAGCTTCTCGTTAGGACTGAGCTGTGGTTTCTGCTCATCCCAGAGATCTTCCACACGCATCCCTAGCTTAGCTTCCGGGCTCGACACGTCACTCCGATGACCTAAGCTCTCGCTTCTCATTATCTTTATCTCCGGAACAGTCGCCATCTTCTCCGTTAAGTCAACAGTGAAAAGGTACCGTCTTTATTCTCCGGTAACACAGAAAGATAAAAATAAATCCTCTCTTTTTATTTTCCGTCAGAAGTTTTCTAAAATTGGCTGTGATGATCTTTGTAACTGAACTATAGATTGAAAGATACAGTACACCATAGTAGAGAGATCGTGAAGCAGAGACAAATTCATAAACCCTGTTGTCTTAAATCTTATGAATGAAGCCCTACATAGTTTTTAATTTATCAAAAACATCCTTGAATCTTTCAGTTTCATTATAAAGATACGGGTTTATTTTGAAACAAAATGGATTTCATTGGGTGGAACTGTGATTTGTTATAAAAAAATTCAAGTGTTGTTTTGGTTAGTGACTTAAGATCTCATCCGTTCAATTCAGTGCTTTTGACACGTGGAAAGAGTAGCGGAGATCATTTGGGTATTGGTCAGGAATAGCGAAAGATAATGATTATAATAATAATAATGATAATATATCTCCATTTGTCGAAGTCGTACTTATCTCTATCCTTTATATAGTTTCCACTTTCCACGACATATTTCATTTATTTAATTGGATTGTATATAATTATTAGAAATCCGCCAAAAATTAGCAGCCGACCTATGAAATGGATAACTATCTTCTTCTTTCTTTTTTATACAAATTACTAGATCCTAACTTTTACGTATGTGCGGATTCATATTTTTAATTCAATGTAAATTATTTTTTTTTATTTTGTAATATATATTATAATACAATATATTAGATATTTGAAATCTCATATACATATAAAATAGAACTTTTTAAATAGATTTTTAAAATATATAATATTTTGTTATAATTAAACTTTGTAATAGTATAAATATTATAAAGTTAAGAATAATAATCGAAATTCAATTATGTTGGTATATAATTATATTTTAAGATCCGAATTCACACAGATAAATAACCCAAACTAAAACCAAATTTATATCCTATTTTACACCAGTAATCAAACTGTTATAATGTTTTGATTACTGTTATAACAGTTATAATGTTTTGATTAGTTTAGAAAATAAAAACGTATATTTGACTTATATTTCTTGGAATGGAAAACCTGTGATGTATGTATCATAAATTTTTCGTCTCATAACCCGTCTGTATATGTGGAAAAAAAATACTACCAACCTGTAAACATCACAAATAGAATTTGTGTCACAAAATACGTACATGCTATATAGTGTTCATAACCCAAACTCATACCAGTTAGATATTTAATTTGATGTCAAGTTTGGTTTCAAATTATTTTATATAGTACTCATAATCCAAATTATTTTTGTTGGATAATTTGTTTTGAATGAAAAATGTATTAGTTTACATTATTTCAAAAGTTTGTTCAATAATATATTATGGATTTATTTAAAAAAAAATCAGGTTGAAAAAAAGAAAAAAGAAAACCAAAATATTTCAAAATAAGTATGTACAATTTATTGTTTATATATTTCTAAATGTAAAGCATAATTATAATTATTTTAAATTAATCAGAATTTATTTAAAAATACTAACAATCAATAGTATTTTTGTAATATTTTACCCTTCGTAAGGTTGTTTATTTTCAATGATTCCCAATTAATAGTATAGATGTTTAAGAACTACAACACGAAATTTGTTCACCAAAACAAAAAATATGCAACATTAGGACTTTCAAAAAATTATTCATCCTAATACTATTTTCGTCTAAATATACTTTGCTTTCCTAAAATAATTGTCTACAATAAAAAAGTTATAAATTAATATTTAATAAATTCTAATTTTATATGCGGCTATTATAATATTTGACGTTACTCCATAAAACAAAAAGAATTCAAAATATGCTATGTATATATATTGGAAAGAAAAAGAACACTAGAAAGAGAAAAACAAATATAGTTAGAGAGATCAAATTTGTATGTATTGACTTAAAATTAGGCTAAGTAGACCAAGTTGATCATTTCAGAATAATGTCTCTTTAGATTCTATTTTATGACTTAAGCATGTGTTTTACTTGCCTTATAGATGACCTGAACATGTTAAGAAACTATTTCTCATATATTTAGGGTTTTGTACATCAACATATTTATATAAGAATAAGAGACGAGACTCTAGTTTTTTTCAATTAAGACATTACCTAAAACAGAGTAATCAAATATTATGAGATAAATGTGAATCGTAATCGTATCACTAACACGCCCCCTCAAGATGGAGAGGCTTGTGACACTCCAATCATCAACACATCTGCTAATTGGTCCTTTGTGTTGATATGAACTACTCGGAGAGCACCTTGTTGAACTTAACCACGGATGAAATGATAATCTATAGCAATATGCTTCATCTTTGAGTGTAAGACCGGATTAGCACAAAGGAAGATATTTTTGACGTTGTCGCAGTACACAACAAGTGGTGTGTTGAAAGTAATTCCAAGTTATGTGAAAATATTACATATATACCCAACTTAGTTCAGAGGCCGTGTTTGCGACAACCCTATACTCTACTTCTATAGATGATCTTGCCACCCCTTCCGTTTCTTGGTTGTCCAAGATATTGGGTTTCGTCGTCCTAGGTAGATGTGAAATTCCGGATGAACCAAGAATCGTATTCCCCAAACTAAGAACCACTGAGTATCACTTTATTAGAAATCTGATTAAGAAGTTTACAACTACCTTAATTGGTTTTACACAAGATCTAAACTACTATATCTTGTCACCTGAGATTTCTCTAAACACACAAGAGTATATCACAAGAACACACTCTTTGATCTCTCTAGAATTCCAATCAGACTAAACCTTAGTCTCTAACAATGAAAAGCGTTGCACTAGCTTTTTCACTCACAATCATGGCCAACTCTAGCAAGCACCTTAGCACCTCTATTTATATCATCGAGGTCTTTGGTCTTCTAGGTTAGTCTTCAAGATCTTGGATCACTCCAGATCTTTGCGTGAATATCTTCTTTCCAAACCGAACTCATTCTGTTGTGATCTCCACGTCATTCGTTCATTTGGCGGTATATCCACGTCAGCATCAATTACTTGATCTTCACTTTAATCTTCTGAAACAGCTTCCAGTTTGTTCCAGCAATCAACACTCCTTCTGGTTTGACCTGACTGAAGGTGCACTAACAAGATGTACGAGTACATAATCGTCTGAATCTCACCGCAATCTGCATTTGAATATGCATGAAGAATGAGTTTGTTGTTTGCCGAGAAAAAGAGGCCATGAGTGGGTGTCCCATCAAGGTAGCTAGCTTAGAATTCTTTTAGCAGCATGTCAATGATCTTCCGTTGGACGATGCATAATTTGTGATAAACGATTGACCGCATAGGCAATATCAAATTTGGTGAAGGCAATGTACTGCAAGCTTCCAATTAATTACTGCAACGAATGTCACAAAGCTCTCATACCATGTAAAAAATGTCTTTCTAATATATTTAGGGTTATGTACATCAACATATTTATACAAGAATAAGAATAAGAGAGGAGACTCTAGATTATTCTAATTACAAGCATTACATTAAACAGAGCAATCAAATATTATGCGATCAATGTGAATCGTGATTGTATCACTAACATTATATATGACTTTTGTAATGACTAGTTGTGTTGTTGGTTTATATCTGATTCAAAATCTGAAGTTGGTTTGGTTAAGTCAATTGAAGATTGAAGCAGTCGGTTATCTCTGGTTAAGGGATTTCTGATTAAACCGGAAATTGAAGAAGAGAAGTCAAAGACTCTAACTGCAGTGGAGGGTTTGACTATTATATAAAGAGTAACAGAGTCTGTTACGATTATCATCTTCTTCATCTGTTTTCTTCTTTGAAGTTTTCTTGTATCGAGAGAGAGAGAACTTGAGAGAATCACCATTGTTGTAAGCTCGGTTTGAGCTGTACTCTTCATAAAGCTTAGTGGATTTGCCGGATTGATTCGGCTCCGGATGTAGGCTTGATCACACTGATCTTGCTGAACCGGGTAAACAAATCGTGTGTCTTTGTTCTTCGTTTTCTGTTCTCTGATCTTGCATAAGTTGAGATCGATCATTCGCAACATCATTTCGATCGTTCTTAACGCTGAATTGAATCTAATCGGAGCTCAATTTCGTAACAAAGTGGTATCAGAGCCTTGGTTTCTGAATTGAGGAGGTTTGATGCTTCGATAGCGTTAATGGCGATGTCGTCAAAGGTAGAGATCAAGACATTTAATGGAGATAGAGACTTTTCTCTATGGAAGATTCGGATTGAAGCACAACTTGGAGTTCTGGGTTTGATGAACACTTTAACGGATTACTCTTTGACAAAGTTTGTTCCAGTCCCAAAGAGTGAAGGAAAGAAACCTGAAACCGATGAAGAATCATCTCCGACTGAAGAAGTTCCAGATCTGATCAAGATTGAACAATCGAAACAAGCTAAGAACATCATAATCAATCACATTACTGATGCGGTTCTTCTTAAAGTTCAGCATTGTGTATCTGCAGCTGATATGTGGGCAACGCTAAACAAGCTCTACATGGAAACATCTCTGCCTAACAGGATCTATACTCAACTTAGACTTTACTCATTCAAGATGCTTGAAACAATGAGTATTGATCAGAACATTGATCAATTCTTAAGAATTGTGGCTGAACTTGGCAGTCTGCAGATTGTAGTTGCTGAAGAAGTGCAAGCAATCTTGATCTTGAATTCATTGCCTGTGAGTTATATCCAGTTGAAGCACACTTTGAAGTATGGTAACAAGACTCTCTGTGTGCAGGACGTTGTATCATCAGCTAAGTCATTGGAACATGAACTTGCTGAATCTAAAGAGTCTGAAAGAGGCTCTTCAACTGTGTTGTATACAACTGAAAGAGGTAGACCCCAAAACAGGTCTCAGCAGCAAGGAAACAAAGGGAAAGGCAGGAGCAGATCTAATTCCAAAACAAAGGTCACCTGCTGGTTCTGTAAAAAGGAAGGTCATGTGAAGAAAGATTGTTTTGCTAAAAAAAGAAAACTGGAAAGTGAAGGTCCAGGAGAGGCTGGTGTTATCATTGAGAAACTAGAAGTTTCTGAAGCCTTAAACATTGGTGACAGATTGGTCAAGGACATGTGGGTACTAGACTCTGGATGCACATCACATATGTCATCAAGAAGAGACTGGTTTAGTGATTTTGAGGAGAATGATGGCACAACAATTCTTCTTGGTGACGATCACACAGTTAAGTCTCAGGGACAAGGTTCTATTCGGATTAAGGCAAATGGTGGATCAATCAGAATCTTGAAGAATGTCAAGTATGTGCCTAATCTCAGGCGAAATCTAATTTCAACAGGCACTCTAGATAAACTGGGATATCACCATGAAGGTGGAGATGGTAAAGTGAGATACCATAAGAACAATGCAACTGCATTAGTTGGACGTTTAATCAATGGACTGTATGTTCTGGATGGAGAGACCATTATGTCTGAGAGCTTTAATGCAGAAGACACTAAAAGCAGTACTGAATTATGGCATAGCAGACTTGGCCATATGAGTTTAAACAACATGAAGATACTGGCTGGAAAGGGACTGCTACAAAAGAACGATGTCAAAGAACTAGAGTTCTGTGAGCACTGTGTAATGGGAAAATCCAAGAAGCTTAGCTTCAATGTCAGCAAGCACATCACAGAGGAAGCTCTAGGATACGTTCATGCAGACCTATGGGGCTCTCCAAATGTAACTCCATCACTCTTAGGTATGAAATATTTTCTGTCTATTGTTGATGGTAAGACAAGAAAGGTTTGGCTTATGTTTCTTAAATCTAAAGATGAGACATTTGACCGTTTTTGTGAGTGGAAAGAACTTGTTGAAACACAGGTGTGAAAGAAGGTTAAAGTGCTCAGGACAGATAATGGATTGGAGTTTTGTAATTCCAAATTTGAAGATTACCTCAAGAAGTTTGGTATTGAAAGGCACAGGACATGTGCTTATACCCCTCAGCAGAACGGTGTAGCAGAGAGAATGAACAGAACTCTTATGGAAAAAGTGAGATGTCTTTTGAGTGAATCAGGTCTTGAAGAAATATTCTGGGCTGAAGCTGCTTCAACTGTTGCATATCTGGTGAACAGGTCACCTGCTTTTGCAGTGGATCACAATGTACCTGAAGAGTTGTGGTTAAACAGGAAATCTGGGTACAAGCATTTAAGGAGGTTTGGGTCAGTTGCTTATGTACACCAAGATCAAGGAAAGCTTAAACCAAGAGCTTTAAAAGGTGTGTTCCTCGGTTATCCGCAAGGCACTAAGGGATACAAGATCTGGCTCTTAGAAGAAATGAAATGTGTTATCAGTCGAAATGTGATATTTCATGAGGACTTGGTGTATAAGGATTTGCAGTTAAAAGAGAAGTCTGAACAAGAAGAAAGAGCAGAGAAGATTACTCAAGCAGAAAAGACTGTCTCTGAAATAGTAAGTAACCAACAGCAGGTTGGTGAGAGTTCTGTTGCAGGTGGAACAGTTGATGTTTCATCTAGTGATGATGAGTCAGAGTATTTTGAACCCGAAGGAGAAGCTCCAGCAAGCAGTGAAAGACTGAGCAATTATCAGTTAGCTAGAGATCGGGTTAGAAGGCAAATCAGAGCACCTATAAGATTCTCTGATTACTCTCAATTTGCATATGCTCTTATGGCAGCTGAAGATATGGACAGCAGTGAAGAACCTAGCTGTTATCATGAAGCTAAAGAAACCAAAGAGTGGGAAAAATGGAATGCAGGAATGGGAGATGAAATGCAGTCACTATTGAAAAACTATACATGGGATATAGTAGACCATCCCAAGAATCAGAAAATCATCAGTTGTAGATGGCTGTACAAGAAGAAACCAGGAATTCCCGGTGTGGAACCTGAAAGATACAAAGCCAGACTAGTAGCAAGAGGCTTTACTCAGAGAAAAGGAATCGACTATGATGAAGTGTTTGCACCTGTAGTCAAGCATGTGTCGATAAGAATCTTGATGTCTATTGTTGTTCAAGAAGATCTAGAATTGGAACAAATGGATGTTAAGACTGCGTTCTTGCATGGTGATCTGGACCAGCCACTTTACATGGAGCAACCTGAAGGGTATGTTGCTGATGAACAAAAGGATCAAGTGTGCTTGTTAAAAAAGTCACTCTATGGGTTAAAACAAGCACCACGTCAGTGGAACAAGAAGTTTAACTCTTTTATCATGGATCAGAACTTTATCAGAAGTGGTCATGATTCGTGTGTTTACATAAAACAGGTGAGTGATGAAGAGTTTGTGTATATACTGATATACGTTGATGACATGTTGATAGCAGCTAAGTCAATGACTGAAATCAACAAGATCAAAGAGGCGTTGAGTACAGGATTTGAAATGAAGGATATGGGTGCAGCTAGTCGAATACTGGGAATCGACATTATAAGAGACAGAAAAGCAGGTACATTGCGGTTGTCTCAGACAGGATACTTAGAGAAAGTGCTTCACATGTTTAATATGACTGAAGCAAGACCTGTAAGCACACCTATGGGAGCACATTTCAAACTTGCCTCAGTAGTTGAGGAAGAAGAGTGTGTGGACACTGATAAAGTTCCAAACTCAAGTGCTATTGGCAGCATCATGTATGCCATGGTTGGCACCAGACCAGATATAGCTCAAGCTATTGGAGTTCTAAGCAGGTTTATGAGCAAACCAGGTAAGATTCATTGGACTGCAGTGAAATGGTTGCTAAGATACTTAAAAGGGTCTACAGATTTGAATCTGGTTTTCACCAGAGAAAAGGATTTCAGAGTTCAAGGCTTTAGTGACTCTGACTATGCAGCAGACCTTGACAGGAGGCGTTCAACAACAGGTTATGTATTCACTGTTGGTGGAAATACAGTAAGTTGGAAGTCAAATCTGCAGAGCATAGTGGCTTTATCAACCACTGAAGCAGAGTATGTTGCTTTAACTGAAGCAGTGAAAGAAGCTTTGTGGATTCAGGGGTTGTTAACAGAAATGGGATTCAAGCAAGAGAAGGTTACTTTGTGGTGTGACTCACAGTCAGCAATCAGTTTGGCAAAGAACAACACGTTCCATGAAAGAACTAAACATATTGCGATCAAGTTCAACTTTATCAGGGATGTGATTGAAGAAGGAAGTGTTGAAGTTCTTAAGATCCATACTTCTCAGAATCCTGCAGACATGCTTACCAAAGGCATTCATGTGCAGAAGTTTGAGTCAGCTTTAGAGTTTCTAAAGCTACTCAGGTGAGGTGGAAAGACATCTCAGCCGAAGGTGAAATCCAAGTAAGTGCAAGTCCACTAGTTATGGAGAGATTTGAATCAAGGTGGAGTGTTGTTGGTTTATATCTGATTCAAACTCTGAAGTTGGTTTGGTTAAGTCAATTGAAGATTGAAGCAGTCGGTTATCTCTGGTTAAGGGATTTCTGATTAAACCGGAAATTAAAGAAGAGAAGTCAAAGACTCTAACTGCAGTGGAGGGTTTGACTATTATACAAAGAGTAACAGAGTCTGTTACGATTATCATCTTCTTCATCTGTTTTCTTCTTTGAAGTTTTCTTGTATCGAGAGAGAGAGAACTTGAGAGAATCACCATTGTTGTAAGCTCGGTTTTAGTTGTACTCTTCATAAAGCTTAGTGGATTTGCCGAATTGATTCGGCTCCGGATGTAGGCTTGATCACACCGATCTTGCTGAACCGGGTAAACAAATCGTGTGTCTTTATTCTTCGTTTTCTGTTCTCTGATCTTGCATAAGTTGAGATCGATCATTCGCAACATCATTTCGATCGTTCTTAACGCTGAATTGAATCTAATCGGAGCTCAATTTCGTAAGAAGTTGTTATTGAACTTGAAACATTTCATTAAACTTGCAAAAGAAAAAGTGAGAAGACGTGAGAAGAGGTGAAGCAAAAGATCGTTTACCATAAGAAAGGAAAGAAGAAGAAGCTAATAGAGTTCATGTCGAGAGGAAGAAGATAACTCAACAACAACAACAACAAGAAACAAGTCATGGATTGAGGCTAAAAGGCTATGTGAAGTTTTTTTGCTTCTGCCTTTCTTTGCTTTTCATTTGGCTTACAATTGATATTGAACATGATGTAAGTATATGCTAAAACGAATTTTATTTTATCATGTTAGTTTTAGAACAAGGTAATTAGTTATTACACCGACTCTATTAGACTTTAATAAATTTCTCATGCATTCTAGATTGTGATTGATCACAAAAATTGTTTTCTACACTGCTTTGGCGTCTATTGATCAAATAAGTTATGAAATTTCTCATCCACTTACAATAAAATTTTCAAAAAAAAAAATAGAAACCTTTATTTGTCAAAATTATCATAGAAATCTGGTATAACTATTACATTACAACATCAACAACGAAATGTTGTATACATCTGGAAAAATATCTCTTGTATAACCCACGAGTTCTTTGGACGGTGAAGTCATGAAGACAAAAAACGGTTGTTCCTTTTCTTAAGTCATTTTTTTTGCGTGCTACCAATCAATTATGTTGGCTCATATAATTTATAGAACGGCGCCGTTATTTTTGTTCAATTCCGTAATTATTTTGTGTGCGAGCAAGAAAAGACGGTATCGACAACGTGAGTGGCTGAAATCAAGTTCATCTTTCTTTCGTCTCATATAAAACTGACTTTACTGGTTAAATTCAAGCCTAAAGAAACACGTGCACAATTGAATAGCTCTTGTTCGAGTGGGAACAGTTTTGTCAGGCTCTTGCTAGTATTTGTTTTCTTCTTTTCAATGTTTACTTTTCTACATTTCGCCTCCAGATTTATTTGACACCCGACCATTTTATCAAAAGTATAATCGCTTAATTATTTTTAAGACATTAGAATAGTGATTATTAACACATATTGTAAGCCGGAGCGAAATTCATGTTTTCAAGCTACCATTCAAATTTCAACTATACCATTAATACATGTATTATATTCTAGAAACCACGGTTCGATTCAAATTTTGACCTAACAAATATTAATATAATGTTTGGATGTTTCGTAATATTGTAACCATTAATGGAGATGTCGTATATCATTTGAGTTTTTTTGTTAACCATTCAAAGTACACTATAATTAATTTAGTTACTTTAATATAGGTCTATTTTCCTTGCGTCATAGTCTCTATCGTGGTTTTGTCGGAGATATGCCACGTTCTAAAACTTTGGACTTCTGCGTCGCCAAAGCGTTTGCAACACGTCAAATTAGGAAACACAAAAGCGGCTTAGATAGCAAACGAGCGATAAATAAAGGGTCAAGTAAGCCAAACAATATGTAATAAACGAATAAATTAATTAAAAGAAATGTTTGATGTCCTATTAATTTTATAAATTCTTTTTTTTTGTTTTTTTTTTAATTTTATAAATTCCTTATACACAAATGTGGTTTTTTCAGGAAAGTTGTTCAATGTGCTTATTACAATATTAATCATTTGATGATACATACTCACAGTTACACTAACAGTTCAATATCCTGATGGAGCTTATCACTAAAAGAGAAAATCTATACTACAGTATTAGGAACTCGAAACAATATCGTCATCCTAAAAGAGACAAAATAGCCTGACTAAACATTTATATTTTCGTTAGGACAATTCTCAAAAAAAGATACTATATATTAGACTAAAAAAAGGAATGAAACAGTGACATACAGCTACACTAAAGACAAAAAAGGAGATAAAATAATATCTCCGTAGACACATAATAGTATAATACCGTGTTACGTCGATCAAAATGTGATATAAGAAATCAAATTAATACTAAAAGCGATATGTTTCGGGACAGATTGGTCCGGACCCGCCACCTTTCCCTTTCTATATACACACACGCAATACCCACCAAGAACACACACAAACACTTAATTAGCAATATAAAAAGCACATTCACAAACTCTTTCCAACACACCAACACAAAAAAAAAACCAAGAACAAAAAACAATTAAACAATATGGCATTTCTTCTGAGTTTTTTGATACTAGCGTTTCTTATAACCATCATCTTCTTTTTATCTTCATCTTCAACTAAAAAAGTCCAAGAAAACACCACATATGGACCACCATCGTATCCACTCATTGGCTCCATACTCTCTTTCAACAAAAACCGTCATCGTCTTCTTCAATGGTACACCGAGCTTCTCCGTCTCTCTCCGTCTCAAACCATCTTAGTTCCTCTCCTCGGCAACCGTCGCACCATCATCACAACAAACCCATTAAACGTCGAGTACATTCTCAAAACAAACTTCTTTAACTTCCCTAAAGGTAAACCTTTTACTGATCTTCTTGGTGATCTTCTCGGTGGAGGCATATTCAATGTCGACGGTCACTCATGGAGCTCGCAGCGCAAACTCGCTAGCCACGAGTTCTCCACTCGCTCGCTTAGGAGTTTTGCTTTTGAGGTTCTTAAAGACGAAGTGGAGAACCGTCTAGTCCCGGTTTTATCCACGGCGGCTGATGTTGGTACGACCGTGGATTTGCAAGATGTTTTGAAACGTTTTGCTTTTGATGTTGTTTGTAAAGTCTCGTTGGGTTGGGATCCGGATTGTTTGGATCTAACCCGACCCGTTAATCCACTTGTGGAGGCTTTTGACACCGCTGCTGAGATTAGTGCTCGCCGTGCCACGGAGCCTATTTACGCTGTTTGGAAAACGAAGCGTGTGTTGAACGTGGGAAGCGAGAGGAAGCTTAGGGAAGCGATCAGGACCGTGCACGTGTTGGTCTCTGAGATTGTCAGAGCTAAGAAGAAGAGTCTTGAGATCGGAACCGGAGCAGAAGCAAAGCAAGATCTTTTGTCGAGGTTTCTAGCCGCCGGCCACAACGGCGAAGCAGTGAGGGACATGGTTATTAGTTTTATCATGGCGGGAAGAGATACAACGTCAGCAGCGATGACGTGGCTGTTTTGGTTGTTGACTGAGAACGATGACGTGGAGCGGAAGATTTTAGAAGAAGTGGACCCGTTGGTGAGTTTAGGGTTAGGGTTTGAGGATTTGAAAGAGATGGCTTACACGAAGGCTTGTCTATGTGAAGCCATGAGGCTATATCCTCCAGTTTCGTGGGACTCTAAACATGCTGCAAACGACGACGTTTTGCCTGATGGGACACGTGTCAAGAGAGGAGACAAAGTGACCTATTTCCCATACGGTATGGGGAGGATGGAGACGCTATGGGGTACGGATTCAGAAGAGTTTAACCCGAACCGGTGGTTTGATTCTGAACCGGGGAGTACACGACCGGTTTTGAAACCTATTAGTCCCTACAAATTTCCGGTTTTTCAAGCCGGGCCGAGGGTTTGTGTAGGGAAAGAGATGGCATTTATGCAGATGAAATACGTCGTTGGTTCTGTTTTGAGTCGGTTTGAGATTGTGCCGGTTAACAAAGACCGGCCGGTTTTTGTTCCTCTTTTAACGGCTCATATGGCTGGTGGGCTTAAGGTGAAGATCAAGAGAAGAAGTCACATCCTTAACAACGTTTAATAGAATATGTAAAAACGAGTTATTTATATATAGAATATCAGTGTGGCAATACTCCTGCCTGCGAAATCAATCTGTATAAATTTGTAAAACATACCAAAACCGAATATAATCAGGTAAGTTTTGGTTCAATTCCTTGAAACATAATTTTTTGCATCGAGTTAGAAATAGAGCTTGTAGTCTTGCCGCTGACCCAAACGAAACCAAATTGGATTGAGCAAACCGAAAATAACCAAATAAGCCCAAAAATCAATAATCTAGTTAGGAACTGGCCATGTAGATGTTGAAGCTAAATGAAATGTGAACAGTGAGAACCAAACCAATGAGAATGTCTATAATGTCAATTCTTTTGCATTGTTGTAGACATGTAGCTTATTCTTAGTTGTAAACATTTGTTAATAAAGTAAACAAAGCGAATGTATTGCAGCATCCGACCTTAGCTCAGTTGGTAGAGCGGAAGACTGTAGTCTGTGACAGCAAATCTTTAGGTCGCTGGTTCGATTCCGGCAGGTCGGATTTTTTGTTTTTTGTGGGATTAACAATATTTAGCCCAACATATAAAGCCCAAGACTATACAGAGACCACAATACAATTCTAATTATAACCCAAATAAACCCTTCAAGGTAGTATAAATAATTATACGCATCTTACTTCAAAAATCTCATCACTCTCTCATTCTCCACAATTTTATTAGTTCACAGAGTTAATCTCACTCTGTAGAATCAACCTAACTTACAAAGGCACACACCGATCGCTTAGATGTCAAGTTGTCAACAATTTTCAGCGAGCAATGATCTATCTTTATATTTTTAAAAGAGAAGAACATTTGAACATTGTCCAAAATCAGTCATTTATTTATTTTAATTGTCATTAGTTATGGGTAAAAATTGTTTAATTATAATTAGAATATATTAGTTTATAGTTAAAATAGTTAATATCAAAATCATTTGTTTAAGGAAATACTAAATTTTTATTTCTCCATTGGTTTTAAAAAAATATATATATATATATTTTTTATTAATTAGAAAAAATATTTTCTTTAATTAATTAGAAACATTTCAAAGATTTTATTAAAATGTTTCGTCTCATCTTTGTATGATCATATTTCGAAAACAGTAGAAAATACATAATTCAAATAACAAATAAAAAGTCTAGATTGTTTTCGCACAATAATTTGAAAACTCTTATATAAGCTTTTGAATTATTGCTCCAACTGCTAATCTGCTATATCAAAACCCAGCAATTGTTTCTATAAATTATAAGCTAAATTCATAAATTTTAAAATACAACAAATTTTATATGACTTCCATAAACTATTGAATAAAAAACAGGGGATGTAATTTATTATAAACTATTTTAAGTGAATTATATGTTCAATAACACCAGATTGGGAAGACATTTGCAAATAATAAATTGAGTAACAGAATTTTGTTAAAAAAAATAAAAGTCTTCAAAAATCATCACTCCAATACATTTTCCTTAGTATTATACTATCATTACCTAGGTGAGTAGGTTCATTTAAAATTTTCAATAACCAAAATTTGCCAATTGTGCTAGTAATTTTTCTCAATCTTCATTAGGACCGCCATTGTATATAACCACATAATTTGTGGATATGTCTGTGTGTAAAAGTAAGCCTATCAAACGGCCGGTAACCTTTATTAGTTTTGAGAGTAGAACATCAAATAAAAAACAAATGGAGAAGTGGTCTAGTCATGGCTACTTTGGTATAATTGGAGTAAAAGACATCTATCTAGTAGTGCTATTGTCCTACAGGGGACACTAGCTTGGTGACTCATCCTAGTTCTACCAACCAGATTACAGTCCTCACACGTGGCTCAAACAACTTCGTCATTTTTCCAAGTTAGGATTCTTGGTTTTGGGACTTTTACGGCCTTCAAGACGAACCTAATTCTTCTATTCTCACAAATTCTTTAAACCCTAATAAATATCTTATTTCGGGTTGGCTAGTTTTCATTGGTCGAACATGTCTGCTTTTGTTCTCTTGAGTTCACTTGTGATTACTAAATGACGATCTCCATTGGTTTCATTAGTTAATAATCAATTAATTTGCGGATGATAGTACTATAGTAGTATTTGTTACGAAAACTGTTGGCGACGCGAACTGTGTACTACTATTACTGTATCGGATACTAATTAATTATACAATTAGGTATCAAAGCAGCAGGTGAGATTATAGAACGTAATCAATGTTTTCTTTCCTATGTAATCAATATCTTTGAAAAATGAAAAGCATATGTTATTTCTTTTATATTCTAAAGATAAGAGATTGTCCGCTTTCTACTTTTAGAAAGTAAATCGTTCGTTTGGTTGTTCTAATCACTATTATTAGAGACTTCTCTAAAGGGAAACCCTCCAGGCTCCAATTATCACGTATAAAATAATATCTATATCATGTACTATATATAGATAGAACAAATGTTAATTATTGTAGTAATTTAGGCTTGTATCTACTTTTTATTCATTATACAAGAGGAGTGACGTAAATCTTGGTCAATTCATATTATACCTTTGGAATCCTCCACTTATCGTATTATAAGTTATGCATAAATTATATGTAATCTTATTATGTACATTACATACACCATTCCGATTATGGAAGCACATCTCAACTTTTTAACCTTTTCCCTGAATTTCATGTGAGAGTTACGTGTATCTTTATATTCAAGTTCAAGTAAGTCACTTGGCAGTTGGCACGGTCCAGAGATACGATAATATGAAAATAATGTTCTTGTATAAAACTAAAGGTAATTGGTTGGTATAAACATTGCAATTGACGAGGCTCATGTACACAGTACACAATTAATCGATACTCAAATAATATTGTTTATTATTCAGTATTTAGGAGTTTATTTACGTTTTCCTGAAACAAGAAAGATAAATGAGTTATAATTAGCTTTTGTTGGTGTAATTTAGATTTAATTAATTACTGTTTTATAAGAACTTTGATCCGTATAATTTGGTTTTCAAAACTTTCCTCCTCGCATATAAAAGATAACATTGCTTCCTTACATTTTAGAACTATCTTGAAGTTAATCTTGAAGTGCGAATATAATATTAGATGGCCCTCAGAACAACTGTCTTCATCGGAAGATCAACTCAATATTAATTATAAGAATCGAATCATATTTTATTAATTGAACTGATAAGATTTGTGAAACTTATCTTATGAACATACCAAATATTCAAATTGCGTAGGTAGGTACTAGGTATTGTGGCAACCTATATGAGACGTGCCACGTGTTCCAGACGGCATATTAAAAGAGGGTGAACATTTTTGTTACTATATTTTATACAAGTAACTACCAAGCCTTGCCCACCAATCAATGAATCACTTTTTTTCTTTTTCTTCCCAAACATAGTAATTATATTATATATTTGAAATGGCTAATCAGTCCAAAAAATCAAGACGTACAAAGAAAAAATTAAACTTCTAAGTCTAACACTATATGATCCAAACAATTTACTAATTAAATTATTATAAACATGAAAACTGAAAAATAGTTTTTTTTGCTAAACTAGACTGAAAAAATAGTTGTAAACGGAAAAAAGAAAACATTGGATACCCAAAAACAAATCTAGTGATGTTGAAAACACATACCATTTCCAATAAGAAGTCATCTTGATCAGTCCATGCTGTTTATCTCAAAGCAGAAGCAATGCAACTATTGATCGTGAATGCAAATATATATGGTCCACGACTCATATTTGAATGAAATGTTAATTCCACATATTAAACCGTACGAAATGATATTATTATTTTATTTTTTAAAGATATTAAAATCTTTTTGAACTACAATTCCAAATGTTGATTCCAAAACTCCACTGAAAAAAACAATTAAGATCATTCTAGCTAACCATATTAAACCTAATGATATTTAATTTTGTTTTTCCGAGTTTTGTAGTTCACAAACTAACAAGATTTCAAAAACTTCAAGAAAAATTGGAAAACCAAAGTGTGGACGGAGTTACCAACTCTAAAACCTGATATTTATAAGAAAACATGCTAACATAATCATAATTATAATGACTTATACCAAATTAGATTTGAATATTTGACTACTGATGTCTTAGTCGAAAAAAAGATTGTGGTTCTAGAGTGAAAACACTTCCAGCGATAAATGTGCTGTACTTAAAACATATAAAAAAGTGATGAGTACTTTATGCTTAGTATAACTGGTTTTGGTTAATTTCATTTGATTAAATAAACAAATAAAGTTAACTACTAATAGTTTATGTGATGATTATTATAAACATATTCTTAGCAAAAAAAAAAAAAAAGATTATTATAAACATAAGCTAATGAATTGTCTTAACGTGTCCTTTTGCGTGTTCTCATGCAAAGTTCACAACACGGACCACTCGTAATACTTTCTAGATTCCCTCGCACCTTCGAACACTACTATCCCAAATCTAAGATTAAATAGTTTTTTACAAGATTTGTTTGGTTAGAACTCTAGTCTAAGTTTAAGATTTGGGAATTTTGTTTATTAACTCACTCTCAGATTTGAACCTAAGTTATGAAACGACAACAAATATTACGAACCAAAACTATAAATTCTGACTGGTTTATATTCACTCATTTTATCATTCATAAACCAAGGGATTAAATGAACCTTTTTTATGACATATAGAAATTAATTTTTTTTAATGATTTTTTATTTTTCATTCTACATAAAATTTATTTAATACAATTCCGTTATTCTATAATACAGTCAATCGTATTATCTAAATATTACTTAACATCCAAATTATTTTAGACTAAACTGTTGGTGCATATGATTTTGGTTTGAACTCCTTTTTTTCGTTTTTTTCACTGAAAGATAGATTATAGATAGAGTTTTACAAAGCTAAAGCTGGCGATTAACAAGATAATCCTAGAAACTAAGCCGACGGATAACAAAAAATCTTTGGAGACTAAGATTTTGGTTTGAACTCTTATGAGATGTTTATTATTCTACCCAAAAAAATAGACTTCAAACAGATTGAATAATGTCTTTTTGAGAATGTTTTTAGCTCATCAGAAATTTAAAATGGTTTGGACAGTAATATGTATCTGACGCATATAGAAGATTGAAACTAATTACCATCTCTTGAGAAAACAAAGTTACACAATCAAACTCTTTGTTTGGCATAGGTCCACTGGCCTAAATTTTTTCTTTGTTCCCATTTGCAAAAATTAGATTCGAACTCGTAAAACATATATATCAAGTCGCTAATAGCCATTAAACTCATTTACTGGTCAAACTATAACTGTTATTTGTCAAATCCGTTATTGTTTGAATATGTCTATCCTCAAAAGAAGATCTCGAAGCAGAAGCTCAAGTAAAATTTATATATGTATTATGAATGTATCCAAGTTTTGTCCATAAGAATTCCTCTAATATTAATAGCTAAATTAAGGAAACACCTATAAACCAGATATAGATGATTATACTTGTTATAATCATTTACTATAGATAGGTACAATAGGAGTATATTTGATTAATCAATATTCCTTCTTGATATTTCAATAACGATTACCTAACTCCATTGGCACTAATCTTTATTTTTGTCACCAAATCTTTAAGTTCATTTACGCATGAGATCATCTTGTCCCCTTTCAGATCTAATTTGTCACAATCACTTTAAATTTAATTAAGATGCCATTCGCTTTAAATTTAGACTTGGTCAATGATTATAATTATAATCGATCGACTCATCACCTTTTGAGTCGTGTGACTCGTGCGTATAAAAACCATTTTTGTTGTCAGATATTTTAACTTGATTTTGCCATCTCTTCACTATTGTTACATCAGTAAATCGCTTCGTAAGTGGAGATTAATTTGCAAATTTTGGAACTAATTACTGACCAGTGATCCACTCTATATATGGTTGTATTAGTACTTGATTGGCAAATAACAAAAAAAAAACTTAAATAAAAAAACTGTGTTATTCTTAAATTTATAGTATATGGATTAGTTTTAAGAGTGTGGTTGGGAAATATACGAAAGTCCAAGAATCTTATTAGTTCGTTCACAATTGTATAGGGATGTTGTCACTAATTTTAACCAAATTATACCTTTTTATCTTTTTGCCTAACATTTTTTTGACGTTGCCCCAAAACGAAGCAATGAGTTGAGGGTTAGTGGTAAAAATAATCAAAAAGATTATATGCATAGATTTATGTGAAGTTAACCAAAAAAAAAACTCGACCCAAAATACATAATCTTCAACAAGAACTATGTTTTCTTCTTGCAACAAGAACTATCACTCCTGTCATAGCATAGACCAAACTTTTTTTTCTCCTACACTAATATATAAAGTTACAGTTCTTTTTACTGAACGGTAAAATTAATGGTTAGAGTTGGGAGAATAACTTAGGCAAAAAAACAAAAAGAGAGAATAACTTTCCATGTGCAACCCAAACCCTTTACTACTGTCTTCTAGACCCAACACAACCACAAGCGTGCAGGCAAAGACACGTGTCCATGTCACAACTAGTATAGACTCCAACACGTGTCCAGATCACAGACGTTATAAAACCCTTACCATTTCTGTTCAGTGTATTCCTCAGCTCAAGTAAAGCTTTTACCTAATTCTCAAACATTCTTTACACAAAAATATCAAGAGTGATATAGATAGCGAGAAAAAATGGACGGTAGGGGAGGGTGTTGCATAGCTAGGTACGCCATTGGCTCTGGACCGTACGATCTTTCCAAAGCAGATCGCATCATGCTTCGATTTCGTCCCATTGCTCCTAAACCGGCCAGCCCCGGCGGAGTAAATCCCGTATCCAGCGGAGATAGCGGCGGCGGAAGCTCCGACGTTTCCTTTAGATCAGCTAGTAGAAGAAAGAGGAAATGTCATCAGCTGAAGGAGAATGGTGGTAACGCCAAGAGGTGCACCCGGCGGAAGACGTCGGATAAACCCGTCGTTCACGGCAGTGCTAATGCGGTGACTCTTTCTCTATTACCGGAGAAACCTATAGATCTTAAGGCGGCGGTGGAGAAGCAGAAGCGGCAGGGTCCGTTATGGTTGAGTTTCAAAGACGGCGGAGGGATGCTCACACCGGCTTATCAGACACCGGAGATTGTGCAGAGGACGGTGGTGATTTCGTCGTGTATGACGGTGGAGCGTGTAACGGACGCTTGGATTGACGGTTACGGTTTAGGGAGGTCAGATGAAGAAAGGAAGATGAATCTTGTGAGAGACACGTGTCCTGGTTTCATATCCGACGGTTCAGGGAGAGTCACGTGGACTAATGACGCGTATCGGAAGATGGCTAGGGATATTATTCCCGTGGAAGAAGGTGCACCGGAGATAACTAGCGGCGATAGTTTTCACGTGATCGTACGGTTGGTGATGAGGGAGAGGCCGATGCTAACGTCCCCTGGATTCACATGCAGAATGAAACTCCAGTACACGTGTCAAAATCGTGAGAGAGGCTCAGTCACGGTGCCTTGCGACGTGTGGAGAATGGACGTCGGTGGTGGTTTTGCTTGGAGGCTCGACGTTAAGGCCGCTTTGTGCCTTTGACACCGTTAGATCAACTTTAGTCACTATGGGCACGAACATTACACATGATATGTCCTCCAATGATAAAATATGGATTCAGAACTAATTAGATTTCTAATGGTTTAACATATATTTATGTCGTTTTTGTTCTTATGCCTTCTTTGTTTTTGGTTGTTTTTTAAATAGTTTTTTATTTAAGAATTTTTGTAAAAAATGCATCTTTCTTTTGTTTGTTCTTGACGCATTTGTGATGCTAAATTTCAAGCTTGTTGCTTAAAAATAATTAATGAAGGAAAATTTTGTAAGTATTTAATGCGTATCGTCGGTGCGGTTCCCACCTATATTGGACGCATGTTGTGAGATTTCACGGCAAGGACGGTTGGAAATTACGGTCCGAGTGATCGTCCAAACATGCAAATTCCAAAATGGTCCAAAAAATGTGAAACATACCATCTTGATTGCTACAAAAAAGTGTGAGCGAACCGGTCTTACTTTGAGCTAGTTACTCACTTGAAGAGATATTTCAGTCGAACTCATCACATTTTGATTTTGATATTTTCTTTTCTTTTGTCGGCACTCACGTTTTGAGGAAACAAGGAATATAAGAAAGTAAACGACCCAATAAACGTGATACGTCGGAGCAAAAGAAAACAAAAAAGGAGGGTGAGGAATAAATGTTGTACTACAGCTTTGAATGTACTACAGTCTACCTGCGGTAAAAGTGCGATATCTAATGATACGTGGGACATCTATATATCATCTATGCCATAATAGAAATGCCACATGGACCAATGTTTAACTATGTGTAGCTGTGTTTTTGGAACTTAAACATCAGTTCCATTTTTTGACAAAAAAAGAAGAAGACGTCAGATTCAAAACATTCAAATCAACGGTGTGTACCAAATTCCAAATCGTTAAGTTAATGAGAAACTGATTTTACCATCTCCGGATAAGAAATAGCGCTACAAGACTAAAATCAAAGACATTGTATGATACTATAATCGAGTTTTTAAGGGTCAAATGAATAGTGTTTAGCCGGGGACTTTTCTTTTATAAATTGTTTTTTAGAATCTTTTTGAATTTATTTTTCGTTATATATAATCAAATTAATCAAAACATAAATAAATTAAGAGTTTTAAATAGCAATACAAGTCTACCTACATTGGACATAAATTGTATAATAATTTAGTTAAGAATTTTAAGGAGACTTTTCTTTTGTAAATTGTTTGTTAGAATCTTTTAGTATTACTTAATCTTCCGTTACTATTGTTAATGACCTAACTGATCAGAAGCGGAGTACTGAGACGTTGCAAACACCATCCTTAAACCGTAAACAATATGTATGAAGATTGTTTTTGGTTGTATAAAATAAAACAAGTCAACGGACGATTTAAACAGAATAATAAAATTGGGCCGAAGCTTATTAGCCTTTTAAGGCCCACAAAGAAGAGCGAAAACCCTTAACGAGCATATACAACTCGGAGCACCTCTTTTCTCTCGCTCTCTTCCTCTTCAAGGTTTATATTTATAACTTCTTTTGCTGCTCTCAACGAACTCTTCCAGGCTAATAAACCGTCTCTGTTTTCATCTTCTCCGTAGCTGAGATAGCTCCATACCCTCTCCGACCCAAGTAAACTGATTTTCCATGTTATGGAGATTTGGTTCTCTAACTTATTGCTTTAGAGTTTTGATGTCATTGTACAAGTTTAATGCTATTATTTTTGTGAATTAGGTACAACCTTGCAGAGTAGCTTTGGTAAGAGTTTGCCTTAAGAGTTTTGTCATCAAAGAGCACACATGGTGTGAAGTTTTTGGTATACACGGAGAGATGACAAGGGTTTTTGATATTCCAGGTACGAACGAGAAAGCCTTTTGATAGAAGTTGATGTTTTGGAGCCCAAACAGAAGAAACAAGAGAAACATTTAGGCGTATTTTGCGGTGTCAAGACTACCTTCTCTGACGACGATTGATAGAAAAAACAAAAAACGTCACGTTCCTAACGTTCAACGGTGTACTACAAGATCCCAAACGTCTGGCTAAGTTAATAAGAAACTGATTTTACTATCTCCGGGATAAGAAGAAATGAAAAAAAAAAACTATCAAATAGATCAAACCTAACAGACAAAAATTCAAATAAATCAACCTCGACAATTTCTTATTTTTACTTTCCTTTTAAACATCAGTCTGTCAAGACTTGAGTACCGTTAACAAGAGGTTGCTGTTCCGAGTAACCGATACTGCTCTCATCACTCAGAATGCTATAGTCAAAATCGTCAAAATCATCGTCATCCTCTTCTTCTTCCTCTGACTCTGTTTCTTCTTCTTGACTCGCCAAGGTAGACCCTTCTTTTCTTTTCTCTATTGTCTGCTTAATCGCATCATCGTAAGACATGTCATACCACACATTGCCTTTCCCAACAATGGATTTGTTGTGTGCATCCTTCATTCTCTCTTGCTTGCTAATCTCTGAGTTCTTTGGCTCTCCCCAGTAGTCATACTGATATAATGCACTTGTTGGATCGTACTGGTCTTTCCCAAAGAAGCTTCCTGGCTTGTACCTCCCTGGTTCCTCCAATGGTAAACCAAGTGCTTGCCGACTGCAAAATAAATCTTCTTCATCTAAACACTTTCTTTGAAAAACATCAAAGTGAACTTTTTTTTACTTACGAGCTGATATCTCTGAGCAATGCTTCTCTTTCCTCCAAAGATCGGCGCCAGTGTAAGAAATCATACTCGTCCATCTCTATATTTCGTCTGAGCTTGTCAATTTTGTATCCTTCTCCTCTTGCTTTAGCTTCCATCATTAGTTTATTGTGGTGCTGCACAAGACAACAGGAGAGTATTGAGTTATTAACCACTATCAGTATAAAAGATTCATACAACAATGTGTCAATTACAAAGTGCAAAGCCTTAAAATGGAACTGTGACGACAATCGGAGTTACCAAGACAGTGTGAAGTGGAAATCTATTAAAAATAAACAAATACAAACGAGAATATTTCCGTAGCAGTGGGTTAAAGGAAATTGGTGACGACAAGTAGGGAAGAGAATTTAAACCTGGCGCTCGGTCAATGCAGCCTCTAAGTCAAGTTCCTTGACACTGGTTTTCTGCCAGAAATAGAACACATTTAATCACAAAGCTTAAGACAGTATGGTTTCACGAACACACCAGAAGAAACTCTCACCAGAATCACTTTTGGCAATTTGGTTTTCTTATAATAAGCTTCGCCATACTCGATATCCTTTTGTTCATCAAAGTCTTCATCATCAGATAATTCTGATAGCTTTTTGCCTTCGTATTTTGCAGGGTTAGCTTCGTAATCACCCAAAATCATTTGCTCAGCTACATGTATCTGCCACAACTGCAAACGGGAAAGAAATGTGTTGACGGTTTCACAAAATTTAGAAAGCCAATAAACCTAATGAGTAAACAAAGCAAAAATCACATAACCAACCCTTTTGCTCAGGAAAATACCTTGTCGACATAAGGGTGATCAGAGAGCAGCCCTTCCTCCTCTGGCTTTGATCCTGGATCTTTTCTAGGTTCAGGAGGTCTTCCACAATCTCGCTGTACAAACAATGTATTAGATAAGAGGGAGACTCTTCACGAGAACACGAAATGGATTGATATTCTAGGAAAGGATTCTACTGACCCGTATCTCATCTGGATTAGTATCCCCATCACGATGGAATATTGGTGGGAAGTCAAATTTATTAAATCTGGAGCAGGAATGTAAAAACAGTCAACACATATACCATAACCAAGACCATTGAGGACAGAACCAAAATGCCAATTTTTACTGGATATGTAAAGAGAATTAAATACGTGTGAATTACATACATCATGTGATCTATGTTAGGATGGACGAAGCGCAACTCCAAGGGAAACCGAAACCGGTATGGATCTCTTTTTGCCTGAAAGAACAAAAGAAAAAGGAGAATGAAGCAATTTCCATTCAGATTTTTATAAATGCGAAAGAAGAATATGTGCCTTAAGATTACCGTGATTTCAACGATAACATGCATCCCAACTTTTATGAAATGCCGGATCCAAAACCAGTCATTACCTTTTATAGGTACCCATCTGCAAACCAATAGACACATAAACTTACATCTTTCAAAAAAAGCATATGAAACAAGAGACAACATTATATTACGTTATATACCCTAAATACAAGAACCACGGTAAGTCTATCTTTACAAAGTAAAGAGACATAAACATACCCTTCATGAACACCTCCAATGTCAACAAACGCTCCCTGATACAGATGTAAAGTGGTAACTGTGCCTTCACAAACCTGCATGGACATTACGATATTGCTCATTTAAACCAATCATTAGTTACAATATACAAGGCTTAGAATAAGAATTCTTACCATCCCTGGATAGTAAAAGGGAAGCTCATACTGCACAAAGAAAAATAAAGCAATTAACTTACAAACAGTTCATCATCTAGCAAACTAATCAAACAATCAAATCCAGTAGCATAATAATATTTACCATCCCATCTTCGTAATCCTTCCCTCTTTTCCTCCTACCCGGATAAAAATCCTGATCGAGCTGTATAAATAAAAACATCATCTTTATTAGAATCCTTCTCTTAGCCACCACTAAGCTAACAATATCTCATTGTTCAAAAAAAAAAACGAACCTTGTAAGATTCTTCCTCCAACCTATCTTTATTATCTTCAACCCATTCCTTGTATTGTTTCAAGAAAACCTTAAACCTCTCCAAACACATCTTATCAACAGTAGCATCTTCACCAACTCTCAAATCCTTATCCAAATCCTCAAGCCAAACTCTTTCAGCCATTAACTTATGAGCTTCCCTAATAAACTCCAGCTCCTTCCTATCAACTTCCCAACCTCTGGGAGGCCAATCACGCGGCGGAATTTGCCTAAGAACCATCGGACCAGCCCAAGATGTTTCTAAAGGAGGTGGTTTATCACCTCTAATCTCAAATTGCTTTGCATACCATTCGTCTTCTGTTATCCCCATCTCCTTAATCTTCTTCTTCCTATACGATGGTCTCAGCATCTTAAACGCTTCGATCGCTTCCGGCGATTGAAGCGGAACTTCTTCACCTTCGTTGAGAGATTTACGAGCGAAATCAGCTTCTGGTGTGAGAATCTCTTCCCATGGAGCCCAACCACGTTCGATCCAGTTACGTCGTCGAGCTTCATCTTCTGTGTCTTTGTCCTTTGGTCCGAATTTCTCGAGGAAGGTTTCGTCGACTGGGAATTCATCGGAGCTGAATCCACGACAAGGCAGCAAGGATATGCGACGAGGCGGTGACCATTGAAGAGCTTTGGGTTTGCAGAAATTAGGGTTTGTGGGATTAGGGAAAGTGAAATTGAGCTTGGTTTGGCAAATCTGCATGATTCATTCGTCACTCTTCAGGGTTTTTGAAGGTTTAAGAGAGAGTGAAGAAGTTGAGTATGGATAAGCTTTATTTCATTTTACAGTGAAGAAGAAATGTTAAGTTTTTTTTGATGAACCCTTATATTTATCCAATATATTGTTTTGACCCCAAATGTTTTTGATTGATCAGTTAGACCCATTTTAATATAAGGTTTAGACGTTTAGTTATGGATGAACCCCTACATGACCAGTACTATCAACACCGTTGGTTAAAGATCATAAAGCTTGTTTAGGCTAAAGTAATAAACACATGATTGAGAGATGTTTTGATACAGGCATCTATATAGACTCCTTACTAACAATGTAGTTAAATTGTACATAATCAAAGTACAACACACATGAACTTGGGATACATTTGTTTACAAATCATTCCTGAGTCTCTGTCTTCATGTTTCGTGCTTGAGCTTGATTCTTGTACTTGCTAAACATGGATAGTACTGATGGGTTCTTGCTCTTTATCTGTTTCGAGCTTTCACACGAGTCTATAGCCATTGCATCATGAGTGTCTCCTAATTGTGTATCCGAAGACAAGACATGAGACGATGATGTTGATGACAGATTCTCTTCACCTTCTGTTTCTGATGAAGTAGTGTCCTGTCTTGTTGACCCTTGCTTAAGTTTCAACAGTGTTGACTCTACAATGCCATCAAAAGAAACCAAGGATTTCAAAACCTAGAGATTTCTATTGGACAATCAGAATCACATGAAAATGGAAAGAGTGTGTATTTATTATACCGTAGACGGAGAGAGGATCGTCTTTGATGATCTTCGCCGGATATCTCTCCAGACAATCCGGCGGCGACGGCGGTGGTCTCAGCCTCCCAAACATACGTCTCTCTCTCTCTCTCTCGAGTCAATTAGATCTGATCGTCTTCTTTGAATTGACAATCTGAAAGATGACAACATATAATCGATTCTTTGTGTTTTGGCGCCTCGATCGATAAAAAAGAGCGGGAACCTGAGACCAACAACGGCCCAAATAAATGCTGTTATAATGGGCCCTTCGCTCTTATTATGATTTTATCATTAATCACGTTTTTCATTATTATAAACCAAAAAAACTTTTTATATAAAATAACTAAAATAGATAAAATTTCCATCAAATCTAGTATTAATAGAGAAAATATATTAAACGTAAATATTGTTTAGGATATTAACTTTTTATTTATGAACTTGTTTTAGGATAATTGATTATTTCAGAAAATTACAATACTAAATAGCATGAAAAGATATAATTTGATCAAATCTCTTACTGTTTATTATGTACACATATATTAAATTTATAATCTACTTTTTTTTTACATACCATTATGTTACGTAGATTTATCAGCAAAAGCTAGATATTATTGAGAAATAAATTTATGTGAAATTCAGTATTTAAATACACCTTAGTAAATCCCAATAACACATATGAATAAGAATATGTTTCTTCACAGATGATCTATGGACAATTATACTTGCACAATTACCACTAAAAATGATCACGACTTCTAAACTGGTTTGTAAGCAGTGGAAATCTATTATCGAGTCTCCACATTTTCGTGTCATGTTCATGTCTCTGCACCATTCTTCTTCATGGTCGCTCATGTGTAGGCGTTACAAGATAGAACTTGTGGCTCATCATAGATGCAACACTTGGGGATTTAATCGTACCAGTACTCTTACATCTCGTCTTTTATGACCGATAAATTCGAAATGAACATATACCGAGAAGCCAAAGTTGTTCCTTACAACACCGATATGGGGTTTATTTTGATCGATGTCGAGTCTATCCTCAGGATCAATCGTTATACCTAGCTAATCCAATTTCACATCAATGCTTAGAAATCAATCGTCGTGCTCTCGAGCATAATTTTTTCTGTCCCTTGGGAATAGTAACACAAACTAAAAACGGCGTCGTTTTGAGTTACAAAGTTGTTATGTTTGATGAAAGGCAAAAAAGATCCATAATAACGAAAATAAGTTTTCAGTCCAGATATATTCGTCCGAGACACGGTTGTCGAGTCTCAACACTATCCATTTTCTTTTCTCTTTTTCGTTCAATCGTGATTTTTACCATCCCATTAGCTTAAACGAAAATCTTCATTGGCTCGTTCGCAATAGTGAGGATACAGAAGTTGTTATATCCATCGACTTTTACGCTTTTGAAACAAATTCTGATAAGTGTCGGGTTACTCATTTCCCTGATTTAGAAAAGCATCGCGAATTCATAAGAACATGCACAACTAGTCAAGGATTTCTCATGTATATGAACATAGTCTCTGATGAAGGTTTAGATGCTAAGTTATGTGTATGGAGGCTAAAGAGTGGAGAATGGCAATTAGTATCTGAGATCTCCCCGACTTTTATTGAAACTCCTTTCGATTATTTACCGCTAACGATTGACCCTTTTGATGCTAATATAGCATACTTTTGGAGTTCGAAACACCAAACTTTGCTATTTATTAACTTACTCAATGGAAATTTTGTGATCCACAGTGAATTAGAATATACCAAGCAGAATAGCATTATAAGTTCCTGTAACAGTCCGATACTTATGAGAGTACTCACCCAACATATACGATGTTGCTTGCTCGTTCTCCCACAATGGATGTATCGGATCCCCGACCCATGATGACAACATGAGTTTAGATATGTAATATTTACAATACTTGACTTGTTTATTTTTATCATTATTACTGTTACTTTCTTATGAAAAGAGGAAGAAGATGTAGCTTGGTTTACTTTTGAGTGTTAAGAAAATGTTTATAGGGCAAAACAAAATATACCTAATAAATTTAAAAAAAAAAAAAAAAAATTACAAATAAGTGTTTGATTCTATATTTTCCCAAAGCACCTACACAGAAATATTTTCTTAAGAGAAAAAATTCAAAACAAAATTTATAAAGGGTTCAATAAATTATATATCACAGAAACCAAAGAGACACTAAATCATCTTGACCGTTGAATCGTTGTCTATTAAAAAGTAAGTAAAATCAACGGCCAAAAGAGTCTTTACGTAATTCGTCTGCTAATATTAAGCGAAACAAAAAGTTTACAAGAGAAGAGGGAAAATAAAAAGCAAGGCAAGACAAAACACTCAGAGCTCTCTGTACCAAATTTCAATGTCAAGAAGACGAAGTAATCGTGTTCGAAATACTAATAGTAAATACGTCAGCAGTCCTGCTCGTGTTACTATTATTGATGGTAAATTCCAATTTCCTTCTCGATTTTTATTCATTTTTTTTTCTGGGGGTTTTTGAAAGATTTTTAATTTCTTGGTTTAACGCAATTTTGGGAGTTAGGGTTTTGAAGATTCGATGAAAGTTTGTGTTTTTTTTCTTTCTGGAATTTTCAAAGTGACGAGATTGTTTCTATTCCTGTGTCGTGGTGATGCTTACTATCTTACCATGTGTAATTTTGAAATTCTCTCTAGTAATTGGCTTAGATTTTGGATTTTTATGACAATGAAATCTATGGTTCTTGAAAATGTATATATATTTAGTTCTGGTTTTGTAGTTTGTGAAAGTTTTGGTTCTGGCTCTGGAAGAGGCTAACTTTCAAGTTTGATCAACATGTGTCTATAATTTTACAGATTGTGAGGAAGATGAGTATTTACACCACAGGACGTGTTGGAAGCATATTGCTGCTGCCTTGAGTAAGTGTGGTTCGAAACCGAAGCGAACCAAGGAGTTGGAGATATTCAAATTGACTGCTCCTTGTTTCTATGACGAATGCACACGCCGTGGGAGGTCAGAAAGAAGAATCAAGTGCAAGTATTTAGACTCCAAGCTACGGAAAAAACTGAATTCCAAAGCATTTGTAGGTTACCTAGAGTACGTAAGCAATATCTCTTTTTACTCAAAATAACAAGGAATTGTGTCTATTTACTTACATTTTTGTCTAATGTGAATAGGGATGTATGGAGGGGCTTCTCGGATGAGAAAAAGAACTCTTTTGTCTACTTAGATTGTCTTTGGTTCAGTATGTACAAAAGTGAAAACCATAACATTAGAAGTAGTGTTTTCGATTCCGTAAAGACAAAGCAGATCTTCTCGAAGAAATACGTTTTTCTTCCTATCGTCTACTGGTTAGTTAATTTTGCCATATGTGTTCTTGAAAATGGTTTCAAATGTAACTATATTTGTCTATTTTTTTGTTTAATTCCTCCAGGAGCCATTGGACTTTGTTGATCTTTTGCAATTTTGGGGAGGATCTTGATTCTGATAAAACATGCATGTTGTTTCTTGACTCACTACAAACAACTGACTCTTCGCAGCGGCTTGAACCAGATATAAGAAAGCAAGTACTCTCTCTTGTTCTTTTTCAATTATCTGTATCGAAGAATGATATTTTTGTTTAAAAGCTTGTGTGATATATCTTTGTGCTTCTTCTTTGATTTCAGGTTTGTGTTGGACATATACAGAGCTGAGGGAAGAACTGAAGACTCAAGTCTGGTTGATGAAATCCCGTTTTATGTGCCAATGGTAATTGAGTGCATCTACCAAGTTGTTTATGTTTCTTGATTCTTACATCTCACTATTGGTTTGGCTTATTATAATTTCAGGTTCCACAGCAAACAAATGATGTGGAATGTGGAAGCTTTGTCCTCTACTACATTCATCGGTTCATAGAAGACGCTCCTGAGAACTTCAACGTCGAAGATATGCCGTATTTTGTAAGTTTATCATTCAATAAACATTTTATCCTTGTTCACGATAAGTGGCTTTTTTGTTTTTCGTGTATCTTGAAATGCCCGCCCGGGTTTCGCTTAAAATTTGCAGCTGAAAGAGGACTGGTTTAGTCATAAAGACTTGGAAAAGTTCTGTGACGAGCTTCATTCTTTGGGAACTATTCATTGACTAAAGTGATAACTTCTAATGACTTTAACACATCAGCGTAGCGCAGAAGATTAGGTCCAGCTTGGAAGATGAACTTGGAAAGATTGAAAAGGGTGAAGAGACTCTGATTAAGTTAGTAGTTGGTATGGAATCTCTAAGAGTTTTCTTCTTCTATGCGTAGATTTCTTTCTTTTTACGGGTTCTTTGATTTATCTATCGAACTGTTGTTCTGGTTTTTCTCGGGGGTTGCCTGTTGTTAATCATGTTTAGTGGCAACCCATTGGTTTTTCGCTTGCATCATTGACTAGTTTAGAAATCTGAATGGGAAATTTCTGAACATTCGGAAGATGAAAAGTATCTATTTTTAGCAACTGTAATCGTATCTAAAGTTGAGTAATCGTCAGCTGCTGAATCAAATTTGTTAAGCTGTTTTTCACTCATAAATAGAGAAATCAATTTGGTATCTGGCTCTGTAATCACTAATCTCAAAACTTTGTAATAGATATCAAAAATCGATGAACACATGAATTCTTTAGTGAAGAAATGCTACTATACAGAAGTGACTAGACCCGAATTAATGGGAATGGCGTTTCTAGAGATGAACATTTGAAGAAGGAAGTTTGATTGATGTCAGTTTAGAGATACCCGAAGGTAGACTTATGTTCATCGGTCTAATGCTACTGCTGCTGCTACTTCCACCAGTTGATTCTAAAGCTCGGGAAGTTTGAAGAGCCATCTCGGCATGGAGTTGGAGACATGACAAAGCCATCTAATACAACATAACACAGCACAACACATAAGCTAAGTTGTAACTTTCTATCACGTTGTAAGCTAATCAAAAACCTCAGACTCTTTATTTCCTTTAGCTATAATCAAAATCTAATAAGAGATGGATCCGGGCTGGCCCATGGGAGAATGTATGACTTACCGTGTAACAGTCTCGGTCGATGTCTGAGTCAGCTATTTGAAGAGCCCACGTTCTGATCCATTCAAGAGCTCTGGAAAGATCAAGATTTCCTTCAACCAAGGTTGACACTATGTAAGACGGGTGAAGAGAAACCAAAACAGAAGAGGCTGCAAAAAGGACCGCTCTTCGGACATAGGCCTCTGGGTGATTGCATACTTCCCTGTATTGAGTTTGTCAAGTATGCAAATATTCAGTATAGATGCAAAAGCTTAATTATAAGATCTATCAGATAACAAAGTCATCATGTACCTTCGTTGTAACATATCTAGAAGAGAGATAGCTAATGCAGATGCTTCTGGATGCATTGATGCACATTGCATACAGACGCCGAGCATGTGAACAAGTTTCCCAAGGACAACAAAGTCCCTGCCAAGTAAGTCAACACCATGTCGTTTCTTGTCAAACTCTTTCATGGCTGGAAGCATAAATGCTGCTGCATATAGTGGAAATCTATTCTGAGACCAGTCAGTACTGTTTTGATCTCTGTCTGCTGATTTGAGGCTCCACCTTCGAGATTTTCCTTTCTTTGTCTGTCCAGGCTTTGACTGTAGCTCTCTCTCAAATCGATTTGCCCAGTTCAGATGAAAAGATCCTGTCTCAGACACCTTTTTCCATGGGGTACTCGCATTGCTAGGCAAATACCAGGGTTGAGGATCTGATATATTTGATATCAGAGGTCCCCGTGCTTCGTGTTTAGGTTTCAGGGTCTTGGAATTAGCAAGCTCCCTAGCTGCTTCAGCCATGACATCAAGTATCATTATGCGCTGACTTACATCTACATTAGGCGAATACAAAATATTGTTTAGAGTTTCAAGGGATTCAAATGGACGGGTCACGAGCAACGCAATTAGAGCTCTTTGCCGCTTTTCTTCAGCTGAATCTTCTTCACCTTCGATTGCTATATCAGAGCAGCGAACCTGTACCAGAGTTCGAGCAAGGTCACCAGCTATATGAGTCAATTCATCAGGTGATGCTCGCACAAGTTTCTCTGCAACATATATAGCTTTCTCCACCTGCAACACGTAATATAACACAAAGATTACTCTCTTGTGCTTTTTAATAAAAGAATATCAGCATCATCAGTTTAATGTCACAGACAATGCTCTCTAGTTACATACCCCATCAGCATCATCGGTTTTCCTAAGAGCTCCAACAACATCCACCAAATGTGTAAATTGTTTCCCTAAATCCTTATCATCATCCATAAGATCATATGGCTCCAAAGAAGTGACACTTGAATTATCAGAGCTGACACTTGCGTCATCATCGCCATCATCTTTATCACTCTCCGTATCACAGTTTAACGTAGCCAAATCAACTATTTCATTGGGATCAGCCAATACAAAAGCAGATATGTTCTTACTCTTGCGATTTTCCTTTTGCTTGTTTCTGCGACTAGACTCATTTACTTCAGTTAAGGAGGCTGATCTTTTGTTTTCACCATCTCCATTTTCCATTGTATTTGTGATTGATGCCGTTTGCAATCCAAATTCCCAGTCAATTGCATTATCAGTGATTGAATCATCAAGGTACAGAGGATTCTTCGGGTCAATTACTTTAGAGAACATAAAGGCGATAGAGCTAGCCATTTTCCGTACCAGATCTCCTGGGTTCTCCAGTCTACCTGTTGGCAACAAAAAGTACAAGAAATAAGATGGCAGAAGCTTTTAAGTTCCTTAGCAAAGATACCAAAAGAGATAAGTTTATACAGCTAACTCCTTGAAGAATACTGTGCATTACATCCTTTGTTCTATCTAGTTCTTCTCTTGACATGTTCTCCAGGCAAAGCCCAAGAGCTGCAGTTATATCTGATATATCTGTTACGGGAAACAGGAACTGAAGGTCTAAACCAGTAGCAGGAAGGTTAAAACATTGCTTCACCATCAATATTGATACAACAACAAAAAAACTATTAAAATTTAAAACACAGAAGAGGATACAAGCTTGCTGCTCCAATTGGACGGACTGCAGAAACTCCCGTTTTGACCAAACTGAGGCTAGTCGCTGCGTTGTTTCAAGAAGTCCTTGTGTGACATCACCTTTAGCAAGTGTATTAGTAACCGGTGGGCACTCAAGAACTGAAAATTGTAAGATCCATCGAAGACAACGTATAGGAAACACTTTCCATAGCAAAAATTTGTCAACGAATATTGACCTGAAAAACAAATTACACAATTATTTGCAAAGTAGACTAAACTGGGAAAACTCAATAGACGGCAAATCTGTTTCCCTTTGAAAAAAAAACAAATCATAGTTCCAGTTCCATGCTCACTTCTGTCGAACCGCATTGTTTCACAGCATTAGGATGGAAATGAAAGAAGAAAAAGGGGTATCTAAAGAAAGAATCAAGCTGCCATAGAAAACATTTTGCTTGCCTCACTGATGCCTGATGTATTACATTGCGATGAAACAAAGTCCAAATAGTCCAGAAAGCTTCAACATCACTTGGATGCTCAGCATATAGCTGATGTAAAAGTTGTTCAGCCATTTTCTCAACAGCATACGGATCTGTCACTGCTTCCATAGTTTTCGACCAAATCCGGGTTGTAGGGTCCAACTGAAATGTATCCACCTCAATAGCACCTATCTTTGAGTTTAGTAACCTCCTAACTTGAGCTAGGACATGAGGTGTTACTTCACTTAACAGCAAATCTGCAGATTAAAAAATATAATCTAAAGTACATCATGATTTGTGTCATGAAAATAACTTCAATAAATAAACACACCATCCAGAGATTATCAGTCAATAACAGAGTGCAATGTAGTTTATATTATGGCACATCCTTTTCCCCATCGGTCATGATGATTTGATCTACATTCTCACAATTCACAACTTCCCATTACAAGGGACAGAAAATGAATACAAGCAAGTCCATGGTAATTCACAACACTTAGAGAAACGAAAAAAATAATTCACAACACTCAGAGAAACGAAAAAAATAGAGCTGAAATACAGTTCGAGAAGCATATATACCTGATAATCCACGTCGACAGATGCGGGAAAAAACTTCCCCGACAAATGATAAAACGATAACTGTGCAATTGGCCTCAGTGCAGGAAGCCCTGTCGTCCAATATTTGTAGAAGCTGATTGGTAATGTGCTTGAAGTACAAGCTTTATGACTCATGTAAAGGATAAACACTGACCTCAAAGAAATTGATAAAAATAATAAAAGGTATCTAATTACTTAGGAGAGGATAAAAGAGATCAAATTGAAGGCGTTAGAGTCTGTATTCATAGAGAAAAGGATACTTAGAAGAAAGTAAAGGTGGCGATTTCAACCGTGCTTTATCAGGAATGGAGGTCAAGATCTGTGATAGCCTGGATAATAAAGGCTTGAGACTTCCATTGCTAGAATTATGTCCTTGATAAATATTACCAATTTCTTTAGTTATCTTGAGCACTCCATCATTTTCAAGCAAACACAATATAAGCAATCTGTCATTTAAGTAAAATCACATCACCACAGGCTAAGAGTATACAAATAGTTGCACGTGCTTCAGCTACAGTCAAAATATATCACTGGTCATAGTGTTATACCGAGATAAATTGTCAAGATGGAGAATTGCTACTTGGTCCATTAAGTAAAGTGTTATACTGTCTACATCTTCAGATTTTCCAGTGGGGTCAAATAGAAAAGGAATTCTTGGGAGATATATTCAGAAGACTCCTATACATGACTCAAATACTCGAAAGGTGAAAACTTTGGTCTACGCTGACTTGATAAAATACACAAGAAACTACCAATGGTGTAAAATGTCATGAAGCAGAAATTGTTGTTGAAGAATCATGGATTTATGCTTAACATTTCTTAAACAGAAGCTCAATGGAAAAGAACAAAGGAAATAGCCAAAACAGAAGTGTGTTTTTGAGTACCTTTCCACATTAGTCTGGACAGAATTAGCATTAACGCCACCATCTCCCACATGATGTAGAAATGGAACCAAGACTTGAACAACCTCAATAACAGATCCATCTAAGAAGAACTTATCATACAAATGTTTCTGCACTGAAATAGGGAAACAAGACAGCCAATCCGAAGCAACATCTGGAATAAAACAAGAATTAGTTAAACATAATTTCCAAATTGCAACAATTGATACAACTCAAATTAACAAGGGCTAAGAAAATCACACAAACATAATCACAAAAATGTAGATTTGACAAAAGCTTACCAAGCAACAAAACTCGAGCAAACGTTGGAAACGCAACACCTCGATAGAACGTCTCCAACCATTCATTTCTCTCATCTGCAGAAGGAACTACAGAGCTACAGACCTGTGCGGAGCCCAAATAGAGAATCATAAGTAAGCCAAAAGTTCCTGAACCACGAACAATGTGGAGCATTTCAAAATTTCCTTAAAAATACAAACCCTTTCTCTGTACTTGTCCCCAATACTCCCTGCAATTGAATTGGAAATATCAACAAATTTCGTAACGAAAAAACAGCCCAAAAACTGAACTTTTGAATTGAGAAGGGACTGAGGTGAAATAAGAATAGATGAACAAGTGATTGTTTGATTACCGGAAAACAACGATGGATCGACCGGGAAGAGAAGAACGGCGACGGAATGAATAGCGGAGATCACTTGGTCGACATGCTTTGCATCAGAAATAGCAGAGACGGCTTCTCCGACCTTGTGGAGCAAATTGTTTTCAAGCGTTCTCTCTTGCTTAGTCCCTTCCGCCATGGAAAAGTTTGGAGAGAGCGAAAATTAGAAGAATTTGTCTGTAGACTAATTTTTAAGAAGAAGAGTAAAACGTCGTCGTTTACCTCTTTTAGATCCACTTCATACATATTTCTAAATTCTTTAGGCCCAATAAAAACTAATCATTTTGGGCCTCTAATAAATGAATCTTTCTAGGTCCAATAGGCTCTTTGTAGTTTGACCATTTGTTATTACAAAGAGCCTATTTTACAAAAAAAAAGTCGAGGATTTTTTAAATGTTTTTGGGATGGGAAGCCTATACCATACTGGCTCTGCAAACTTGGCCTTGGCCAGGAGTATCAATGCGAGCTATATAGGAACTGTAGCTATGTCCGCATTATCTTGAAAACAAGATCCTGAGCACAACTATATTGAATAATATTTAATTTTCTTTCTTTCACTTTGAAATGAAATATATTGTTTGATAATCCAAGGATCTCAGACCTTAGTTAAATTATTATGACTTGTGTGATTTAAGCGCCGAACATAAAATTTCTTAGGCTTCAGATAAAAAAATCCAATAATGTTTATTAAAAAAAAACTCCAAAACCATTAAATCTTATATAAAAAATCAGTAAAACAATTCATTCATAAATAGTTTAGTTTCTTGATCAACAAGTCACTAAATCTAGGACGAGTGAAAGTGCCGTCAAGGAACATATCGGCCATAACCTTATACATAGCCTCGGTCAAGTGGACTCCGTCCCAATTGATGTATTGATTCGGGTCCTTACACACTGTAGCTGCATCCGTCCCACACGTTTGGAACACTTGGAAGTTGTACGGCTCTCCAATTCCACAACACGCCTTGAACTTCTCGGTGATACCGTACTTGCTAGGGTGTTTAATCACCGCACGGTACGCGTTCCAGTAATCTGCGTAGACTATTGTGGCACTCGGATACTTGATCCTGCATTTATTAAATATGTTTAAAATATATAGTCTACTACTATATAACATCAAATTATTAGTTATCTTTACACAACTGACCTAAGTTGTTTAAGTTTGGATTGAAGGGCAAGATTGTGAGTGTAACTTTGGTTATTGGCACTCTGCACACATCCTAGACTGTCCCGATCATCTTCTGCGGCCAACGACATTGCTAACGTTAAGCATCCAGTTGCTGGATGTCCTTGCACCAACATATATTTCACACCTTTGTTCAACAATGTCTGCAGTTATGATTTAAGAAAAATGTTATTAACTAAACATACTACAATGAATTCAACACAAACCGGTCAGTTAGATCCATGACCACCAGAATTATTTCTGCCATGATCCGGTTAACTTCTAAGCCAGACTGCTTTATCATCAAATGCCTATTTTGTTATTGTAACGAAAACAAAAAAACATAATTTGTCAAGATTGAACACATTTTTGTAATGAAAAAAGAAGACATTTGGTTGGAGAGCCAAAAACACAAAAACAAAAAGAAACATGTCAATCTTGATTTGGTTGTTAGTAATATTTTGTAGATCTAAAATCATAATATTTCATATATGTTAATTATGCGCTTAATTTATAATTAATTACCTCCAAAAACCTTGTAAAAGTTGAGATACTAAGTTCTCTAATGGTGTCACTTGACACAGTAGATCCAAGGGTATACGCATAATCATTCACTCCAATTTCTCCAATCCAAAAGAGAGAATCTTTAAACAACGAAACCTTCTGATTCGTTCCAAGTGTCTCCAAGTACTTCTCAAACCAAGCAAGCTCTGTTTCTATAGACTGAGGAGTCATATCAAGCGACAGATTGTTCTTGACGAAAAACGCGTGTTTAATCACCGTTGATCCAGAGACAGCGAAATTAACGCCGTGAGTATCCGTTGCTGTGCCGTTAGCGTTAGTGGTTTTGAGGCTGAGATACGGTGGCAGAAACGGTAAATTCATTGACTCTGCCACGAAGTCGATGGTTAGACGACCGTCGGAGTAACGGTTTGTTGGTCGTCGGAAGAAAGTCATGCCGTATGGAGGACTTGACAAGTGTCCGAATCCGGCTGGTCCTTCGCCGGAGCGTGAGTTTCCGGTGTCGGTGAAAGAATCTCCGAAGGCGTAGATTTTGTTGAATGGACGGTGGATGTTTGGAATTGTCGCCGCTGTGGAGATGGTGGAGAAGAGGAGGATTGCGACGGAGATGGCGGTTGTGAGGAGGGGAGAGATAGAGGAAGACATTGTGATAAGGAAGTGAGATTTGAAATTTGAGCTTCTAATGAAAATGGTTGTGTTATATACATGTAGTGGTGAGAATAAACTATATACATTCTTTTTTTTATTATATTATTATATATATACATAAACTATAATCGAATTTTGGCAGATGAGATTTAAGTTTAGATAAAATTTTATTTATTGTCGTGAAGAATAATTTAAGCTTTAAATAGTTTATTTCGTACCACAAAATATTAGTACCAGAATATATTGTCGTTTTTGTCCAAAAATAAAAAGGAAAAAGAAATATATTGTCGTTTTTGGTAAGTTTTATTGGCCCCGCTAAATCCCAGAGTAACCACTAACCATTTAGAGCCTTTTAGATGAAAATTGTGGTTAATGGATTTGTAAAAAAAAAAAAAAAAATTGTATAAGTTTTTAATTTATTTTTAGCTAACATGTGTAAGCCTAAACCCCACAAATATTTGAGAATTGAATGATTGTATTTTTGTGGTGCTGAGGATAATTATTTTATGTGGTGTGTACATGTATACCTTTTTAATATGATTGATTTTAAAGTTTTTTTTGTTCTTATTTATATATATATATGTTAAATTGTATTTTAAAACCTTAATATTTTAGTTTTTTTTTTCAATTTACAAAATGTACAAATGGTAACTACTTATAGGAATATACTGGATTCATTAGATGAATAAATCACTGGAATAAAACAGAACAAACATTTGCACCAAAACTAAATGTAAACAAATATAAAAATTTGTTTACACTTGTAATTTGTAAATAATATTTAACAAGATAATCAAAATATTTATTTCTCTGAAATGTAAAAAGAAGTTTTAACTAGTAATTTTTGTTTACTTTGATATCATCCAACACAAAATAAAGAATTTCATTATTAATGCATGTTAAAAACTGTCATAGCTTTGGTTCACCAAAAAAAAAGGGTCATGGCTTTTACTTAGGTTTGGACCTAGCGTTCAGTTATATATTTGCAATAATTAAACAATAATATGGGGAAAAATGAATATTATAGCTATTACATTATTAAAACAGTAATATGGGAAAACATATTGGACAAAATCATAAAATATAAACGAAGTAACTAGAAGATAAAGTAGGTGAGGCATGCATGGAGGGGTTAATGTAGTTGGCTGGGGAAAGATATTTAGTCAGCCATTAAATGTCTCAGCCACCTCTCATGAAAATTCTCGCTACGTGCGGGAGCTAAGAAGTTCGGCGATTGAAATGTACTCCATGGTCGGTAAAATAAGATTTTTTTTTTAGGTTTGAAAGTAAGATTTCAATCTTAAACAAATCAAAACAAACAAAAACTTGATGAAAGATTTTATTTTGTTTATTATGATTCAAACAAAATCTTGATGAAATTCAAAGTAAAAAAAAAAACATACCTTGGATAACAAACAAAAAATGTTTAACGTAAAAGCAATTCAAAGTACACACTTGTTTGTGGGTTTGAAATTGTTAAACAAAATCTATTAAAACTATTCAATCAAACATTTTAAGTGATTTATGTTAAAATAACAAATTCTATATTATTCAATCATGAATTTTTAAAAGTCTCATGAAATCTAATGTTATTGAACTTGTATACTTTAAAATCTTTTGTTATTGAAAAGATTTTAAAGATTGGGTTATTAGTGACTTTAAGAGACTTAAGTGAATTTTAATGGATTTTCTTAGTTAAAAATACAGAATTATCTCATGGTTTTAAGTGGAATTTGAGAGGATTTTACAATAAATCATAACAACTTTCATAAATTCACCCAAATTCTTCAAAATCATAAAAAAAAACTCTAAATAACTCAATGAGTAGAAGATTGAATACACACCTTTAGATTCCCTTAATTGCAGAGTTTTTTTTAACATTTTCATAAATTTGGTTTCCGTGCCATTTTGACCACATAATTTTATTTTATTTTATTTTCGATTTTTTTAAAATACTCTAAGATTTAATTTCCCGTAGCAACTAACTAATTTGAAAGAAAAACTGTCTTTCACAAATTTTATTTTTCAAAACCGAATAATTAATCTTTTCTTTGACATTTTTACATATATGCAGTAAGTTGCATACCTATTATAGTATATATTGTATCTCCTGACAATGAATCAATGATTGTAACACTTATAAGACGTTAGTTTCAATTCATTTATATCTTGGTGCTAGTATGATAGTTAGCAACACCCAATGTATTAAAAGACACTTCCAATATCATTTCTAATTTTGCTGATGCTATATCAATCATATAAGAAAAAGAAACCATATGTTGGACCATCTTTTTTCTCTCTTTGGTCGGTTACATTTTGCTGTCACAATTTATTTTCTTAGCGACCATAAGGTTCATAACCTACACGTGTTGGCGCAGTGTGTACATTAAATGTGAACCCATTAATCTTGTTTCAAGTTTTTTTTAAAAAGCTGAAGCTGTTAGCTGAATGATAATGATAGAGATCTTAATGAAAGCTACGTCAAAGGGAGAGGTCTCATTGGTGTTAAATCATAAATGCATTGTCTTTTTTAATCTTTTAGTGTAGTGGTCGCTCTGGCCAAGTTTAGTAACTTGGAAGTATGGAGTTTCGAACCCATTCAGATTAGAGATAACATGGAGTATTTAAGACCAGTGTCGGTGTTAGATCATGCAGTGTTTTACGTTCTCGAGGGGGTCATCAGTAATTGCTTCTTCCTTTTTACAATGAGTTATTTATTTTTTCTTTTTAATAGGAGGCCTCATTAAAATATATTTCATCCGTTTCACAACATGTTTGTCGTTTCGAGACTTATTTTTTGTTTCATAATAATCGCGTTTTGTATTTTTCAATGATTTTAAATCAAACCTTAGTTTAATAGTTTTATTCCTATTTTTAGCTTATTAATTAGAGAGAAAATCGTTTTAGTTTATTAAACTATTAATAAAGGATATGAGTGTTTACACCAATTTGTTTTGAATACAAAATAATACGAAAAAGACTTTTGACGAAAAACTAATATGAAAAAGCCTTACAAAAAAATAATCAAATGAATTAGATATCAGCATATCATTCATTTATCATGACCGACATGAATGGGTTAGCTTCTTCATGTTAATTTGCTTGAAAGTTGGCACATCTTTATCTTATTTAAGTATTTAACTCCGACTTGGTTTGTTTTTTCCATTCAAAAACAGGGCTTCAAAATCAACTGTGAAACATTTTTTCTGAATCCAAATTCGATGTTAATACTTACTTAATTTCACTGGATTTTATGTTCCTATTTACTTCTTTTCTTCCTTCAAATAATAGTTATGAGTCTAAGTTAGAATTTTGGTTTTGGGTTATTCTTAATGTATTCCAAATTTAAAGTCTACTAAATAATTAGTAAACCTCAACATTTCAACAATTGATGTTTTTCATAACTACGTCTAAATTTAAATTTTGATATTCAGTAACAATATTGTATAAAATACATTAAAACTGAAGAAAGATATATAAGTTTTGAAAGTTACTCACTTATATTAAGTTTCATTTGTATCTGAAATTTATGTTTACATGGATAACTATTTTATTTTATGATTATTTATTTAACTATTGCCAACTTGTGATATACCTTAACTATTACGTTTGCGAAAATATGGCGAAGAATTACCGTGACGAGTACGAAACATAAAAAAATATACATTGAATAAATCTTATCATGGGCCTAGAGAAAAAAAACCAATGATGGCGTGTCGGTAGTTTCATCGGTCTTAATATACATTCCCTCGGTCTTTGAAGTATGGTTTTGGCCTTTTGGGGACTTTGCTTTTAGGCCTGAATTACGCTGTTAGTATTTGACGATCATGAGCGTCATTGTTTAAATTGTAAAGTTAAAGTTTTTTCTTAATTAATACACAGATTAGTTGACCAAGTTGAACGCCAACCAAACGAGAACGCATTATAGTAATTTAGTAAGGTTGAATATATTATAGTAAACTAGTAAATTTCTTAATACAGATTAATGTAATATTAGCACACATGACACAAACCTATGTTAAATATATTTATACAGTTTTTTTTTTATCGTCTAAATTTATTATTTAGTATAAATTATAAAGGTCGGAAGGAATTGCCCGTGGTACAATCATTTATGTAACAGTTGTCATAATATTTCTACAGTCTAGAAGTATTTTCTATTATGCCCACATTATTATTAAAGAACTGTTAAACTCAAAAATTTTGGCATGGTTAATTGAAAGCTTTTTTTTCCACATAACTATATAAATCCACATTTGGATAGACAATAAAAAAAAATTATATTTAGAATAATTTTTGTCTCTGTTTGTCACTAATTAGAGATTACATTAGAAAAGTAAAAATTAGAAGCAATATTATTGATAGAAATACTGAATAGGGTAGGTGGAAAAGGCAAGAACTATTGGCATGATCCACGTTTTTAGTCTTTTTGCTCTCTATGACTTTTTTCTTCATTTTGAATTTACTAAAATAATATTAGGTATTTCTGTTGGGAAAGCCGCGGGAAGGAAGAAAGGTGAGAATATGAAAAAAGGAGTTTTGTGTTGTTTTCAACGACGACCTCTTCTCCTCTCTCCTCCTCCTCTTCTTCTATATTACAATTTCACCTCTCTTTTTCCCAGATCATCATCATCCTCTCTCTTTCTCTAGATTTTGGATATTTCCTCGTATCGGATTCGAAATCCTCTGTTTCTAATTCCAACAATGGCAACGGTAAGAACAATATGCATCTCTTATATCTACGAATTCTGATTCATCTTACATTTCTTGATATGATTTCAAAACTTCCCTCCTTTCATACAATTTTCCAAATCTCTTATCTTGAAAAAAAGTCTCAAACTTTGGCTAGAAATCTGCATTTTTTTTAATGATGAACAATTCTGTTTTTTGTTTTGTTTGTTTGGTGGTGTGTAGGGAAATAGAGCGAGACCATTGCCAAAATTTGGGGAATGGGATGCGACTAATCCTGGCTCGGCTGAAGGATTCACTGTCATTTTCAATAAAGCTCGCGATGACAAGAAGACGATGAAAACCGCTGTCGCAGGACCTGAGAGTATTGTTTCACCTCCAAGAAATGAAGAACCTCCTAAAAACAACAACAACCATCATCACAACCATCACACCCGTCATTCCCAAACCCCAAGATCAAAGGTACTTTTTTGCCACAGATACTCAAAGGGTATATATTAGGTATTTCTCTGCTTGACTTGTTATGTTTTTGTTCTTTTGTTGTGCAGAAGAAATGGCTTTGTTTTCGTTAACTCTGGTATTGGCTCTGTTCTGAGAAAACCCGACGACAAGCAAGCAGAATCGTGGAGCGAGTAATCTCCAACAGATTATAGCGACCAAACCAGTGATCATCTAAGATGTTGTTGCAAACTTCTCTTCTTCTTATTGCTCGTTGAGTTTCTTTCTCTTTTGTTTTGGACACATTTGGGTATATGAATATACGTTTTTCTTGATGATTCTTAGTTTCATAAGTATATATAAAGATTGAGACATGTTCTTTGTAGACATGTCATAATGCATAATCGACATATTATACGATTACTTACAGCCTGCGAAAACCGCTTCAAAACCCGGGATTGCAGATTCAGCAGCTGAATCTGGAACCGAGCAACTCTGTTCTAGAGTTTTAGCTCCCATCACATCCAATATGAACCAACCAGGGTGAAATTTAGGAATTAGGTTTCAAACAAGAAATGAAAGAAACAGGCAGGCTCTATTTAACCTCAAGAGTCAAAGAGTAGTTACAGATTACAAAGTCCTTGGTGAAAACTTGTCAAAAGCATTGAGGATTGGCTTGCCACATAGATATTGTTTGGATAGTATAAATAACCTAAGTAAAGAAATTTCAAACCCATGATAGAGAGATACAAAATGTATAAATTATGTCAGCTCCTGAATGTTTGGTTGTCAATTCCAACCGTCACTTTCATTCCCATTTGCACTGACCTGAGGAGGTTCTACAATGGCCTGGGAGCTTTCTGTCGAATATGGAGGCTGGACGGAATGGTCAAATCTACAAGCTGGACCGAATTTGCAGATGCCGTATCGACTGTAATATGTGCAAATGTTTTGATCCTGAAGTTCATCAAGCAATCAGTCATATACCGAGGGATCAAATCTGGTCACTTCTAGATTGATTCACTATGTAAGAGTCAAAATGTTCATCAAACATTCAAGAATTACAAGCATTAACTATCAAAAACTATCATTAGAAAGCCTGCAACTTTGTAATACTAGCATACAAGAACAGACAACAGAAGGTAAGAAAAGAACTTACAGGTCTAAGGGGTAAACCCTTGTCATTGAGAGCATAAGGAGGCAGCTTCGGCAGACGATTCTTAGGATGGTGGTATTTGCAATTGAATTTGAACTTGCAGTCCCCAGTTTTCATATAATAACTGCACTCAGGTTGGTCTGGACGTTCTGGAAATTCTTCAGCAGGCATTTGATGTCGGTATTGTGACAGCAACATACTTGTTTCAGCTGATGAATTGTTCATTAGGTATGTGGTGGAAGGAGAAAACACACCCCTTTCAGATGAATACACAGAAGCCTACACAAATACGAAACACAAGATAAAGTCATCATAGATAACTCGAATAGAAATCAATTTTATTAAGATCCAGAGCTTGAAGTACATACTACCTGATAGCCATTCCACTCTGGATTTTGAGATGTAACCCCATGAGTTTGTGACAGCATGACTGGAATAAAAGGAGATGTACCATTCACATGCCTTGGTGAAGACCAGGAAGTTGAACTTGCTTGGAATGTAGCCTTTGGAGAAAATGTACCAATGGATACACCATTATTACCACGAAATGATGGGGAGTCAGTTCCTCCGATGGTTGTAGGATCAGGATGATTGAATTTGCACTCAGCTCCATATTTGCAGGAGCCATTGCGCATGTAGTAAGGGCATTCTACTTCTCCCTACCGATTGTTAACAACATTATATAGCTTTGGAAAGACTAGCAACAGAATGTCGAAAAGTATCCAACAAATATCAATTAAATGACAATACCGGTCTGAGAGGAAGGCCGAGGAAGTTAAGCTCGGGTGCTGAGGCCAGACCAGACTTTGGTATGGTATGGTTGAATCTACAAGTTTCTCCATACTTACACCCTCCAGTCCTAAAGTAATACTGTAAAAACCTCATGCAAGAAAATGGAGCACAGAAACTGAATATCAGTAAGGGCCTGAACTACAACAAGCTTTGCCAATGCAGATTGAATGAAACCTCATAAAACAATCGACGGATACATCACGACGAGGGCATGTAACAAGGTTAAAAAGAGAAGTAAAAAATTAACCTTGCAATCTATCAGCCCCAATTTACCACCATCATCTTCCTTTTCTCTTACTTTATTATCCCTAGCAATCTTCAAAACAATGAAATATTAGAAAACGAAAAAAACAAAGTTTAGTTTTTTTTTTCCATTTAAACTTATGTTCTTCTACTAAAGCAACATATTAAAGCTTCGTCCTTTGGTCTAGCATTGAAGTACAAAGCCAAACTTATCTAAACGCATGTGCCACTGATTTAAAAATGGTTTCTTTTATAAACAAATCTTCCCTAAGATCAATAAAAAACACACAATTAAGAACCAATATCCTTATCAGCCACCTAAAACCATATAAGAAAGTGAAGTTTACTTGGAATTTTCTGGCAAGAGGATGATTGAATTTGCAACTGGATCCGAATTTGCAGCTCCCTGTTCTCATATAAAAAGAACAATCCTCTGCTCCTGGCCTCACTGGATACACATTCTCACTCTCGTTCTCGCTCCAACCATCACCATAACCATAACCATCTCTGTCTTCTTCTTCTTCTTCTTCTTCCTGATTGATGGTGACTACTGCATTCGAATCTAAACCTCCATTACTCTCAGAGACACTCATCATCTTCTCACTCTGCTCTTTCGTAACTTCATTCAAACCCACATTCTTAAGCTTATCACTCAAGTCCTCCGCTGCGTGATTGAGATCGGAAAGAGAACGATCATGAGATGAATCACCAGAATAAGATCGAGAAACAGGTTTTGGCTCAAACCCATCTGCAATTTCTTCGGAATTGACCATTTTTTTTTTTTTGGTTTCTTACGAAATCACATTACAAAAACCCTAATTTTCAGGGAGGTAATTGAAGAAGAAGATCAAAGGGTGGAAGAAGAAGAATAAAGTTGTTTCCTTTATGGATACTTTATTACATTTGTCGTTTATAGCGTCACGAATGAGAATCTCAAAGAAACCGTTGCTTTAATTTGTTGACAAGGTCCAATAGTTCACATTTCATGCACACTTTTTTAACTTAAAATTATGCGTTTCAGATATTTCTTTGAGAATTGCAACTAAGTCCTTATCGTATTTTGATATTTCATAATTATGCAACATAGCTTTTAATTGTACAAGCAGCTCCTTTATTTATCAAATCAAAGTCTCTCTCTACACCAGGATTGTTATTATAGACTAACTGAAGAAGACGAGAGAGAACACAACAAAGAGATGAATCTTTATGCAACAAACAATGGCAATTCCAAATGTTAAGTCATTTGGTCTTTCGTTTGTGCCGTGTGCTGAAGTCAGAGAGTTTTACATCCTAGTTGACACAGGTAATGTCATTCATTAGCAATTTGGTAGGTTTGAGTCTTTATCAAAGTCAAATGAAGTCCACGGCGATGAACTCTGACTGTCAACCAACCAGGATAAGCCACGTATACAACCATATATGTCAAATACTTGAGTAACACAATGCTTTTCCTACACCAGGATTTGTTGTTGTTACAGATTCATTCAACTGCAAAAATAGAGAATACAACAAAGAGAGAATCTGTCTGAAAGTGAAAACGTCTGCAACAAACAATGGCTATTCCAAATGTTAAGACTTTGACTTTATAATCCCGAATTGACAGAGGACCAGAGAGACATACACACTTAGAAAACCCCTAATATTCGTACAATCCAATTTTCTTCTAATAGATCAATGGAGTAATCTTCTTCATGATAGATTCCATGTTAGAGCCTAAATCACCTTTTGTTGGTCTTCTTAACCGAATGACCGGTCTTCCTTTTATGCCGGCTGAAGTCAGAGACAAACCTGAATGTTTGACCACAATCCGGTTCAGCGCAAACATAAGGCCTAGCGCCTGTGTGAACCCTTATGTGCTCGGTTCTAGACCAAGCCCACTTGAACGTCATCTTACATCCCTTCCATGGACATTTCAGAGGACGGTCGTCTGAGTGAACACGCTGGTGTTGAACCAAATACTTGTGTGAGAAGAAGTTTTTACCACAGCCTTTAATTGGGCATATGTTTCTTTTGTGTAACATCAACTGTTTTTCCGAACTGAAACTCATCGTGCAACCCTCCATGTTACATTGGTATGCTGCACATTCCTCTTCCTCATTCTCTTCTTCTTCTTCTTCTTCTTCTTTTTCCTCCACATCTTTTTCAGTTGCAACTCTGGAGAAGGAAGCATTACCACTTCTCTTCTTACCAATCTTCTTTGGTTTTGTTTCTAAAGACCCTCTCGACGGCTTCTGATGTCTCACCCTAAGCCGTGTGCTAGGTCCCTCCATGTATGAATCCAATTCTTCATTCTTCTTTCCAGATGCAAATTCTTGCAAAAAGCGACCTTTTGTGTCTCTCGAACTCTGAACTGTCTTGGTTTTTGCTATTCGTTTGGCTGTTGACCTGGTTTGCCTTTTCCCTGTACTGCAAAAGCCTCGTTCCTCCAAAGAATTCTCTGCTGAATCATATTCACCAACCATTCGATTAGCTTGCCTATTACTTATGGATATTCTTCCGCTTTGCTGATAAACGCCATTATCTTCTGACTCATATGAAACTGGATTCCTAAAAACTCTTGTCTGTTGGCTCCTTGGAATCCCCCTAGGCTGCCTGTCGATATCATCATCATCATCATCATGGTCATACATTGAATGCTGAGAGCCATTCTCCATTGAGCTCTCTGAAGCTGCACATGCCCGTACAGTATACTCTTCCCCAAGTGAACGGTCTGAAACCTCATCATCTGACTCAAATTCTTTATAACCTTTATGTCTGATAATTCCCTTGTGCGGATCAGACATTTGATTTGATGAATCACCAGAAGCTGTGTTCCCTGTCTCAAAATAAGACTCTTCCTCATTCCCGGAAGCCCTCCATTGCTGCTTATAAGAATGATCTTCTGATGTGTCATCAGAAACTCCATCTTCCCTCTTAAAAGAAGTAAGCTTCTTGCGTGGCACCGCCTTTGCTCTTATCTTTCTCTTCCTACAATACTTTCTTCCAAACATTGTTGTCGAATCCCTGGAAACATTATTAGGAAACGATCTCTTTCCAGTGGCATCCTCATCCATAGCAACTCGAAGATGACAACTTCTTTCAGATTCTTCCCCCTCTAAGTCCTGCTCCAGCAAAAAGGGATGCACCTGAAGAAAGAAAAGCAAATTGAACCAAACAGAAGTGTACTAATGTCTGAATTAGTATGGATTCAGGTTAGACAATAGTACCTGATGTGACATCCAAACCTTACCACACCATTTTCCAACAACATATTTCCTCTGTCTGGACGATCTTTTACCAGAGACTTTGGGTTTCGAGGGTGAGCTCGCTACTGGAGAGCTGCGACCGAACGCCTTGTATATGATGGAGTTATACGGCATCTGCTTACTGTACAGAGGAGAGCGACTGAGAATAGCGCTGTAAGAAAGGTTAACACCCAATTTTACGGTCCAATCACTGTTCCCACCCTTAGCTTCAACATTATCCAACGCTGCCTGAATCGTTTCCTCATCCTCTCGGGTCACATTCCTGAATTCAGTATCATTCCATTCGTGATTGATGACGAGCTCTTCGGCAACTATCTTTGCTTCAGCCTCTATCCTGGGGTACTCTGCAAATGTTGTGCGTCAAAATGATGAAAAAGACTAAAGAATTGCATAACTGATACAGAAATACTAATAAAATGAATCTTGTAGTTTTGATGTTACCTGGATGGCACAGTAACATTAAGTTAATCCCCCCAAAAGGACGAAGTTGCTGTTCCACTTCCGCAGCATGCTCAAGACAAAACACGTGCAACCGACATGAATCGTCATCAGATCTTGGAATAAATGGTAAAGCTATTTCCAGAAGTGATGATTTTCCGCCTTTGCTTAACCCATTCTGTTCGCTGGTTAGTCTCTGGCAGTTAAAATCAGAAGTTCTACCATCTCTAGCCTCCTCATGGCCATCTGAACCTTCTTGATCATACGTTTTTGTTTCCCCTTTGGAACTAGGGGTAACTAAGCCTTTTTGATCTTCTTCCTCGGAATCAGAAGAGTCTCCATATGCTGAAGCTAACATCCCAAGAACATCATTATCTTTATGCGCTATTGTCGGGGAAGTTGTTGAAGTTTTTTGATCGCCAGTCTTCACTGAATGATCCATAGTTTGAACAGGAACATTGTAGAAGTAATTTACATCATGCTTCTCTTTGCTTTCTGCATGATGAAAAAAAGTTAGTAAATGCTAAATAACAGCCAATAACCGAAAGTGCGACCTGTAACTTACGAGGATGAAGTGATCTTGCAGCCTGACCAAGATTTGCAGATCCAGAAGCAGCTGTCCAATCATTGAAGAAGCTACAATCTGCAGACATGAGATATCTAGCAGCTGCTTCTTTAGGTTGAACGATAGCTACACAATCAAAGCTTAAGACTCCACATGTAACACAAGAGAAAAGCCTTTGATCCGAAAGCGCAACAGCTGCATCATTCTTCCTCCTTTCAGCATCAGACAGAGTTTCTTGAGTGTCCTTCTCCGTGCTTGCTAGGTGATTTCTGCTCCTTTCACATAAAGATGTAAATTTTTCTTTCACTGAAACTGTATCCTTTAAACCGTTACTGAGATCAACCACAACACTATCAGAACTTAAGTCCTCACACTTTAACTGGATTGGGTTTTCCTGGTTGGTTATCAAATGGGATCCAATTCGCAGGTCAGAACAAACTGATATATCTGAGGAACTCTGTGGGAGAAGGGCCACTGGGGATCCTTTTCCGAGAGAAGAAAGCAATTCGTTGTTGTGGATAATGTTTTGCACAAATAGCTTTTTGGTCAATCTTTCTCCTTCGCTTCTTGCCTTATCTTTTAATCTAGAACTCCGTGGTTTGGGATTGATGCTTGTTGGCACTCTGCAATGAGTGAAACATACCTTATATGAGCCCTTCAAGCAGCTTAAAAAGTTTGAGTGTGTCTATAGAAAAGAAAGAGTACCTAGAACCTAGAGCCAATACAAAGTCATAAAGTAGCTGGAGATGAGAAACCATTGGAGGGTAATTTATAGCAGCTCGCCGGATAGCAGCATCTTTAGCCATTCTCAACCATTCGGGAGTGGCAATGTTAGATGCTTCTCCAAAATTAAATCCTGTACAACCCCCACGATTGTTTTTATGGATAATATAAGTTATTTCAACATACTAGGCCTTTGAATGGTTGACTTAAAGATACTAAATATAGGTCGCTTACTCACCATGACTAAATCCCGAATGATAAGCTCCCGGAAAGGTGACGACAAACTCTCCAGGATTTTGCACTAACCTGATACAAAAAAACCACTTGCGTGAAAAACCAGAAGAAGAAAAAGTGTGCCAATTATAAGAGACCAAAGAAGAGACATGCAAACAACAAGATGATGAGATAAACAGAGCACAAACATAAAAAACCATTACCTGCAACACGGTATTCCGGCTTTAACAAATACTTCAGGAGACATCACAGTTGTCTTCTCACCAAGAGTAGAAAATGTCACTAATAAGACAAGAACGTAAGAGGCATAACCAATTAGTTTGCTTGCATACAGCTTCTACCCCTGACAACTTTTGGAGGGAAAGAAAAGCATTTAAAAGCAACAAAAAGAACAGAGACACAACAAAGCCAACAATCAGAACAATGAATTGATACATTGAGTAACTATGAGTCACTAACACATAACACTTATCATACTCACCAAGAGGATTGAGCTCTTCACCGTAACCATGAACCCTAACAACCTCCTCAAAAGCCAGAGCAGCATCCTTTGGCACACCGTACCAAGTCTTACCAGCACCCATATGCAAGTAATTGAGACTATGAAGGTCATGGTCCTCCACATGCCAAGCAAACCAACTAAACATCATAGCAACATACACCATTGGTGATGTAACTCCAGGGATCTCTTCCTTCATGAACTTAAGCAATGATCCTTCGGCTCTAGACATTGCCCTCATGTTCCAAGCGGTCTCACCAACTGTTCCTCCTTCACCACCAGACTCTCTCCTCCTCGCAGCAGCCAGACTCAGAGGGATAAAAGCCGAGCCAGGCATGTCATTGGCATACTCAACAGAGAAGGGTTTATCCACAGTGGCTCTCCAGTAAAGTGTTTCAATTTCAAGGGCAGAGAGTTGACTCTTTTTACCACATTTCTTGAGATAATTCTTCTCAAAGTTCTTAGCTTTAAACTCGAACTCACCAAAAGAGTACTCCTCTCCACTCTGCCACACAGGTCTCTGCACTGGACGCTGTTTCCTAGGGCAAAACCCGATCTGCTGCTGGCGCGTGGCGAATGTGGGACCACCGTCATAATCACACGCGCCAAAGCCGCCGTCACGAACCCTCGCCGCCGCTCTTGCCGCCAGAGAACGGTTGAGATTAGAAATCGAGGTTTTTTTGGAAGGAGGAGGCAGTGGAGGCAGAATTTTACAGATTCCATATCTAGAAGCTTCTTCTTCAATCTTCAAAATGTAAGCGATCGGATCTTGAAACTCTGCTAGAGTAGGTCTGAACTCTGGAGCAACCGGTAACGATTTAAGCCATGGAAACACATCTTGACTCTGCTCTGAAACCGCCATATCTCTCTCTCTCTCTCACACACACAGGGAAGAACAAAAAAAAGAGACTTTCTCTCAAAATTTGTTCACTTTAACTTCTAGGTATCAAATTAAAACGCCATTACAGAGTATAAACAGAACAAAAATTTTGAAGAGAGGAAAAAAAAACAAACTTTAAGAGAATCGACGAGTCTCCACCATTTCTCCGGCCAATAGAGTTATTTTCTTAAAGGGTCATTCACTTTTCCTCGAAAAAAACGACGGGCTTTGTTGATCTCGTTTCTTAGGTCTCTCTGTTTTTATTGGATTAAAGAAACAGAGGAAAAAATTGTATTTTTTTTAGGGGGTTGGGATGGGTTTGGGCAGAGCAAGAGATTGTGATATCTCTGTATTAAAACAAGTAAAGAACACTTAGTTAGAGAGAGAAATGGTTTTTAAAAGGGTATGATTTTCTTATTATTTACGATTCTGCCATTTCTAACACACATTTGTTGTTGTCCTCTCTGTAAATCCGTTTGCACATTCAAAAACTCCTTTTTAAAACCAAACATAAATCCCAATTTTAAGAGTAAAATTTTTGATGGTTTTAAAAAAGATATTTCTCATTAAACATTTTTAGTCTTTGGTAGTTCATGAAATTAGTAGAAATTAATGTATGATATAAATGTCTACATATATTATTGTGTTTGTTATGCTGAATCCAAATTTGATTTTTATGAATATGAATGAGCCCAAAAAAAAGAATTTGAATGAGCCATTGGTTTAACGAATGTTGCCTCTACCTACTGACTAAGACAATAAAGCAAAGGGTATAATATGCTTAAAATACACCAACAAAAGCTCTAAATCTTTAGAAATGACTCAAAAGTTAATAAATAAAAATAATTAAATGAAGAAGATTCACAATTAAAAATATCAACATTTCTTAGGAAAATAAAACATATTAAGATAAGCACAACAATAATTATAAGTACATTTGAGAGTTCATCAGAGTAACAAGGCTAAATAAGTGTCTCAATAACCTCAATCAAATCTTCAATGCATCTCTCGGCAAAGTAAAAATTAAATTCTCTGATAAAATAAGCTTTGGCTTGTTCCTAAGAAGGCCTTATGTTCTAATACAGAAGAAGATGATTTTAGTTTGACACCTGGTTCTGTTCCATTTCTGAAGATGGCTTCGAAAGCTCGAGTGTAACCGGACAATGATCACTCCCATGGAAACCTGAAACAAATCAAGAACCAAATTGTTGCAAAAAGAGCTAATAATAATCTTCTATGAATCTGTGTGATGAACAGGTTTATCTATGGCACCTTCAAGTTCTATCCCACGACCGTGCATCTTACAAGAAACTATACGGTCTTTGAGTTGTTCAGAGACCAGAAAATAGTCGATCCTCATCCTCTTTCCCCGGTACCTATGGCAACCAAAACAAAAAATCAATATATAGCTTTAGAAACATGCGGAGGTTCTGGACTCCAAGCCATAAAACTAAAATGTGTAGTATCCACTCACTTTCCAATGGGATTCCCCGACCATGAGAAGCCACTTTCCATTTCTTGCTCCTTGTGTAGATACCGGTATGCATCAACAAGCCTTCCTCTGTAACAGTTCCCATAAATATAATTTATAATCACATGTTTAGTAACTCTAATCTGTATTCTAGAAAGTACTACTACTAAGACTTCGCAGTGCAAAGACATATTACGCATACTCTTTTATAGTTGCCCCGAAGCGTCCTCTCTCAGATGGTGTAAATCCAGGCTGTCCGCAGTCCTGCATAATCAAAAAACTCAAAACCACTGTAGTCATTGTATGATTTAAAGGTCCATCTCACGGAGAACCTTTCGGTTCAGGCGTAGTAAAGTCATCAACAATAGCAGGGTCACAATGCAGATGAAGAGACAAGATAGGAAGAGAAATACAGGCGTAGTAAAGTCATCAACAATAGCAGGGTCACAATGCAGATGAAGAGACAAGATAGGAAGAGATATAAAAGGCCGACGGAAAATAACATTATTGAGAGCCAGCTCTGTTTTTAGATAAAAGCTATAATGATAATGAATAAATCGTACAAAATATGGTATTCCTTACCTCTTTGTTTGGAGGAACATAACCATTAAGCTTTGCTGTAGCAAAAAATTCTGGGTGGCTAACATCTATCTCCTCATGACTGCGTATTACAAAAATCGAATCGAGGAAATAACATCAACTTTTATTCTGTAAGGGCTTAAGGAAAAGAGTATAGCAAGAGAAGATATAGAAAAAACTTCCTCATTACCTGACATTTAAGTCGCCACACCATATTAGCGGTTTATCAGATGTTTTGTTGAGGAATTCAACAATCCTCTTGTCCCATTTTCTTCTCCTCTGAAACGCATTCTCTTCATCTTTCCAACCATTGTTAGGCGAATACGTATTCAAAAGACGAAATGTCTCAAATTCAGCTAAGATAACACGACCATCAGGTTCATGTTTAGATGCTGCATGAGAGCGACAAGTATATAAGTTAGTCATCAATGATCTAGCTATGATATATTTCTCCCAAGTACATCAACTTTGAGATCAAGGAAATGGCAGAACCATAACAAGACAGATAAAAGAAACATGGCTTCAAATTGCTAGTGTGCAAGAGATTTATGTGATGATAAGGAACAAGCAACAAGGCTATAAAAATACCTAATTTGTCCAAGTTAAAGTAAACTTTTCGAGGCTTGAAACATTTTTTCACTAACAAAGCTGTCCCTGCATACTTCGAGTCCGCGAGAGACCACCAAACCCCATAATTTCCAAATGGTGGACTTGAGAGAGCCCGTGTCAAAATCTGCAAGTTAAGTTTCCCAGAACTAATATCAAGCTTGAATGTTATCCAAACAACAAGAGAGTTTGTTACTCCATAAGTGGCTCCCGCATTCTTTTAAAATCTGTCTATAACCATGCCACTGCAATGTTGATTCTAACTCATACACCAAAATCTCCTACTAATTGCAAATGCATCAAGATACAGAGCTTTGAAAATTCTTGTTCCGTTGGTACTATAATACAACTATTTTAACAGATAGAACAAGCAAGTCAATACAGAACCATGGTACCTGTTTTTCCTCACGCAAAACTTTCGTGTCATCACTCAACTCTTCATGGTTTTTAGGTTTTCCCTTTCCACCAGCAGCAGGCATCCTTACTTCCTAACATTAAGAACACAGTCAACCGCTAAGCTCAGAACACGCTGACACTAAAAGAATCAACAGCCCCCTCCCCCATCGTAGTCACAAACAAATTGGATTAAAGTCTGATCTTTTGCACCATTAACCATTTAAATGTCATAAGTGACTGAATTTGCATCAACAAGTTGAACTCAAACCACTTCAATACAACCCTAGAAGACTTGGAGGGTTTTAAAGTTCCACACATAAACACCTAAGCACATTTACCCACATTGCTCGAAATTAACCCAGGGATTCCAAAGACGAAGCAAAAGAAATCACCTGTATGGCGATGACATCGGGGTCAAAATCGGAGACGAACTTAGAGAACTGAGACCAGTCATTTTTCACCCGAAGGAGGAAGCTATTAGCGTTCCACGTCATAAACTTGGACGGCTCGTTCTGGTTCTTCTCTTCTTCAACTCCATCTCCGTCTCCGTCACGCTTTTCCGGCGAAAGGCAGGGTTTCTTAGCCGCCGGAGAATTCTCCTTCTCTATGGGCTTGAAGAATCGCTTCATAGCTATAGCAATTTCGTAGCTTTATGGAGATAAAACTCAATTCACCAAAATTCAGATACCAACTTGAAAAAGGTACGAACTTTACGTTGTCCCGTCGTTTGTTGTATATTCGAAGCTTTGTGTTTCGGCGTTTGTTGTATATTCGAAGTTCACATAGAAATTTGCAACAATGGTCAAGCAAAACCATTTACATAGTAAACCCAACAACGCTCACAAGCCCAATATATTGTAACGCTTTTCTTCATAATGTTATAATCGAATTATATTATATATATGGTTTTACATGAATGTTCTGTTCAAATGACTATACACAACAATGTTGATATAGAAACAATTTTCTTAATGTGGTTTGTAGTTTTTAACTAACGAACTGTTTCCGGAGAAGACTTCCACAGAATGCCAAATCAAATCTCTCTTCTGGAGGGTCTCCAATGCAGTCGAAAACCGCATCTGCGTTCTCGAAATCTTCATCAGCCGTGTATCTACAATTCCAAAGATGAAAGAACGAATGATCATTTCAATTCTGATTGTTATGGAATTATGAATAGGATTCTGATTTCAGACTAAAACTCACCCACTCTTTGTAACTATACAAGTCATTCCCGCAGCTTTTGCAGCTGCTAGCCCGATCGCGCTGTCTTCAACCACTACACATCTGCACATACACAAATCCATATCTCAAGAGAGTTTTCTAAACTGACTCATTCTCTCCTGTAAAGAATCTTAGTAACACTTTACTTTGAGGGATCAACTCCAAGGGTTTCAGCTGCTAAGTTGTAGATGGCCTGTTAAGAAACAAAAAGTTTGATGACTCGGTCTTTAACCAAGACGAAGCAAGCAAAACATATGTTGTGATAGCATGGAAAGTGAGTAACTTACTGGATCAGGTTTCTTTTTGGGGACTACGTCTCCTGCGAATATCTTGATTTTCTCTGCTCGTTCTGGTCCAAGCAAGCATGAAACTATAGCAGAAACCTGAAATCAGGCAAGAAATGAGAAAAGTATTTCCGATTATACAGTTCTTCTAAGCTAAGACGATGCTCGCATATTCATGTTAACGATGCAGCTGCGCGTAGTCTTGTTTACGAAAACTCATCAGGATACAAGATTTTGAGATATATGGTTATGGTCTCAGGAAACTGAAGTAGTAGAACCTGATTGATCATACCGCCTTCTCATTTGAAGTACTGCACACAGCTACTTTGACTCCGTTTGTTAAAGCTTGATCAACCAACCTGCAAAGTTTTAGCAAGAGGGCTCAGAACAAACAAGAACATGTATATGATTAGTTGAAATAACAAGCCTTACAAACATTCATAGCATCATGATTCAGGAGTATCAATCATTAGTAAGTTTGCTAAACCTTGTTTTGGGTTAAAAGTTTTAGACTTTAAAAAAATCAAACTCAAAAGGGACATTCAAGTAATAGCATCGAGAATATAGAATAGAACATTAGAAGTGACACTAACTTTGCAACACCGGGTCGAAGCGGAAGCAGCTTTTTCTCGATAAGAACCATGAAAAGCTCAGTCTTCTGCTTGTGAAGTCCAGCTATGAACTCTTTCCTCTCTGCTTCATCTTTAGGAGCTTTCTCTGGCCAACCAACCTTGTTAAAATACGCAGTCATCCTACCAAAACAAAGCCACTCCAATTTCATTCAAACGAGAGACTAACTCAAGATTTGGTATAGTAAATGCAATTTTGATTGTATACCTTTCTTTACCACCACCGATTTTAAGTAACTCGCCGTATAAATCAACATCCCACGTAACATTCAAATCTCTCTGCAAAAGATTCCAATTATCATCACCGAAGCTAAGAGCTAATGACCAAAAAACTAAAACTGAGAAACCTCTTTGAAAGTGTCGTTGAAGGAGATCCTGTGACCGTCCTTCTCGGTATCAACAAGAACGCCATCGCAATCGAAGAGAAGAGCAGAGGGAAGAGTCGTCAGAGAAGATGAAGCAGAGCAGGTGACTCCAACGGAGCGAGATGATCTGTATACCATTGGTTTTGCTCTCAGGGACTTTCCATTGAATCGCAACTTCACCGCCTTTGCAGGTGCCGCATTGGGAATGAAAGATGGTGATAACTTAGATTGAATTGAAGAAGAAGAAGAAGATGGTGATAGCGAAGCCAAGGAAAGAGAGATTTTCACAGTGGCCATTGTTTTGATTCTCTCTGTCTCTCTCTTTATCTCTAATCACTCTGCGAAATAAATAACGGTCGCGAATGTCTTCAACTTATCCGGTCTTTGTTTAACGACCACAAAATAAGAAAGAATTGAAAGAAAGAGCCACCCGAGTACGGGTCGGGTTAGCTAATTCGGTATTTCTCTACCTATTGACACACCTTAAACCGAGTTTAAATAACCTTTTAGACACTTTTGATTAAAAAAATTCTATTTATGACAGCTTAAATACTTTTTTTTTTGCTTTAAATCTTCCTTCTTCTCCTTTTTTCTAGAAAGCCACAACATTTTTCAAAATATAGTATAGATATATAATATTATTATGCGATATTTCTTTAATGGAAAAAATGTTGTTTAATACGCCAACTTTTAAAACATAGTCATTTAATACGTGAACTTCGTATGTGGCCAAATAAAACATGACAAAATCGTTGACCAACCATTTTACACATAGAAAAACGTTGACCATGCCACAAACACCACAACGTTATCTGTCGTTAACATAATCGATAACAGACGTTAGCAGACGTTATTCATTCCGTTATTATCCAAAACGACGTTGTTTTGTGCTTAAACACAAACCGCAAAATCCCAATTCGATTTTTTAATCTCTAAATCTCAGAAACCCCCAAATCTTCAAATCCCTAAATTTCCAAATCGATTTTTCAGTTTCAAGCTTTTATCTTTGTTTTCCTCTTTATGTTCTGAGATCTAGAGTTTTTCTAGATTTCCTTGTTCTCACTCTTAATTCTCTTTGTGTCTTTCTGAGATTAGTCATCGGTTAAGCAATTTCAAGGTAAGGGGGTTCTAAGTTTCTTAGATTTTTCTTCTTCTTTGGGATACAAAATCTGGGGTAATCAAGAGAAGCTCAATGGATGAGTAGAAGAAAATCTCTGCTTTTAGTGTTAACAATGGTGGTTTCTCGGAATCGACGTGTGTTTTAGACTTTTAAAAATCAAATTGAGATCTTGTGATTTGTGTTAAGTACAAAACAACGTCGTTTTGAGTAATAACGAAATGATTAACGCCTGTTATCGGTTCTGTAAACGACAGAAAACGTCGCGGTGTTTTTGGCTTTGTCAACGTTTTTATATGTATAAAATGACCGGTCAACGTTTTTGTCATGTTTTATTTGGAAACATACAAAATTCACGTATTAAATGACCAATTTTGAAAGTTGGCGTACTAAACAACATTTTTCTCTATTTGTTAATATAATTTTATTTTGTTTATAACCTCGGTAAAAACATTTTACGGGTCCGTCATTAGCTATATTTATAATTGAGGAAAAGTTGTATGCACAACACAATATCAAGATTGGTTTTTGGGTTTCCCATTATTCTTCGAATTGTCCAAGCTCCTATCGCAATTTCTCGATATGTTCCTAGAAGATTGATGCTTTAGAGTTTTCTCATATAAATTTTGCAACCACTGATAAGCTTTCACTATTTTAATACAAAAATATATTAAAACCAGTTTAATCATTAATTTCATGTTTATATATAAGGACAAAAAAATCATAAAGAAGTTAGCTCTCAAACAAAGATATTGCTACTGCCTCACCAAATTTTCCTCCGGAAAGAGAGTGAGAAAATTTCCAAGAGAAAGAGGAGAGAGAATGGCTGGAGAAGAAATAGAGAGGGAGAAGAAATCTGCAGCATCTGCAAGAACTCACACCAGAAACAACACTCAACAAAGTTCTTCTTCTGGTAACTAAAAAATCTCGGTTATGTTTTTTTCATCTTTCTTATGTTCTTGTTTATGTTCGATCTCACTTTTGCAATAAAATCTGAGACTATCTCTCTTTTGCTAAGCTGAGAATAATTATGGAAGTTGAAAAAAGACATCTATCTTTAACTGATGTGTAGAGCTCACAATTTCTTGCTTGGATGGGATGATTGATGGAATTAGATCAGAACGCTAGTCTTGTTTGTTCGCTAATTGTTTGTTCATTTAACATTTTAGTCCAAATTGAACCAAACCAATCGGTTAGTTTTGATCGGACCAAATTTGATTTTGACAAAAACTGTAATTGATTTTACAAATGTAAACAGAGAATCATTTCAGTTTCGATTCAGATATTTTAGTTCAGTTCAATTCATTAAAGTTGATACGGTTTCTTGGTAACACCAACTTAGACTTTAAAGCATGGGTAGTGCTCTATGCATCTTTTTAAGTAAATAAATATATTTGGGATGTCAGAAGAAAAGAAGTAATACTTTTTGGTTAAAACTAGAATAATGTGTGTGTTTTTTTTTACCTTTTTAATAAAAAATTTCTGTATAGTTTTCACAGAGTTATCCCCTTTTGTCTTTGAATAATCTCATGTTATGAAATTAATTCTCTAATCATAATTTCATAAACCAATGAATTAATTAAAGAGTCAAAATTCTCGTAACAAATATATATATTAATAAAACCGCTTAATGGGCTGGTCTAATGGGCCGAAAACGGTTTACTAAATGGTCTTAGAAGACTTGTTTCTTCAATTATGAAGGTTATCTGAAAACGCTTCTCCTGGTAACGTTCGTCGGAGTTTTAGCATGGGTTTATCAAACAATCCAACCACCACCCGCCAAAATCGTCGGCTCTCCCGGTGGACCCACCGTGACATCACCGAGGATCAAACTGAGAGACGGAAGACATCTGGCTTACACAGAATTCGGAATCCCTAGAGACGAAGCCAAGTTCAAGATCATAAACATCCACGGCTTCGATTCTTGTATGCGAGACTCGCATTTCGCCAATTTCTTATCGCCGGTAAGTTTTCCGGCCAAATCTAACATCACCCATTTGTTGAATCATCGATAGCATGTAGAAAAAATGTCAAAATTTGTGTCTTTTAGTGAAGCTAATGGGGAAAAATGGTGTCTTTGTGCTTAGGCTCTTGTGGAGGAATTGAGGATATACATTGTGTCTTTTGATCGTCCTGGTTATGGAGAGAGTGATCCTAACCTGAATGGGTCACCAAGAAGCATAGCATTGGATATAGAAGAGCTTGCTGATGGGTTAGGACTAGGACCTCAGTTCTATCTCTTTGGTTACTCCATGGGTGGTGAAATTACATGGGCATGCCTTAACTACATTCCTCACAGGTACTGCATTTGAATCTGTCTTATTGGTTTTGGAAATGTTTTCGATGTATCGAGAAAGCTATTAACTTTGATCTTGAAACAATAGCTAAGATGTGTTGTGAAATGTGTTTTTTTGGTTATGGACTTTGTTTACAGGTTAGCAGGAGCTGCCCTTGTAGCTCCAGCGATTAACTATTGGTGGAGAAACTTACCGGGAGATTTAACAAGAGAAGCTTTCTCTCTTATGCATCCTGCAGATCAATGGTCACTTCGAGTAGCTCATTATGCTCCTTGGCTTACATATTGGTGGAACACTCAGAAATGGTTCCCAATCTCCAATGTGATTGCCGGTAATCCCATTATTTTCTCACGTCAGGACATGGAGATCTTGTCGAAGCTCGGATTCGTCAATCCAAATCGGGTACAAGCACATCTATAGACGTTCAGTTTCCATATCATAAGTTTCATACCTCTACAATGAGAAGATGATTTGGAATCATATGATGTGTATATTCCTTTTTTTTTGTTCCAGGCATACATAAGACAACAAGGTGAATATGTAAGCTTACACCGAGATTTGAATGTCGCATTTTCAAGCTGGGAGTTTGATCCGTTAGACCTTCAAGATCCGTTCCCGAACAACAATGGCTCAGTTCACGTATGGAATGGCGATGAGGATAAGTTTGTGCCAGTAAAGCTTCAACGGTATGTCGCGTCAAAGCTGCCATGGATTCGTTACCATGAAATATCTGGATCAGGACATTTTGTACCATTTGTGGAAGGTATGACTGATAAGATCATCAAGTCACTTTTGGTTGGGGAAGAAGATGTAAGTGAGAGTAGAGAAGCCTCTGTTTAAGTCAATGTGGTTTTTAAGAATAATTAATTGCTTGCAATGCTAAACTAGTTATGATCAACAATCAAATCAAAGCAACTTTAGTCGTTAATACAAGTGTACTAATGTCTCAAATGAAAGGGCTGGCGGCATTTACGGGAGCAAATGTAGACATCAACGCATAGATTACAATTAACAACATTGCAATTATTCCAAGCCTTTAGAATGAAGCGATCTTTACATCGAGAATGGCATTGGTCGCAGAATGGTCGAGAACTCTTGCTGTTAGGAACAACTTCATACTCACGTCCATCGACATTAATGTTCCGCCCTGGCATGAGACGCGAGAAGTCTCCCAGTACACACTTGACATGTAAAGTTACCCCGCAGTCATAACAAGTGTAGAACCATTTCTTTGGATCGGTTTCTGTTTCGCATATGTCACACCAATATTTGTTATCCTTAATCACATCATCTTCGCCGTGGCATAGAGAAAGAGGATGCTCGTCGTAGCAATGTTTTACCGTTTTAGGTAAATTAGCACAGTAGAAATCCAAATCAAAGTCACAAGTATCACAACATAGTACTCTAGGTTTCACCACTTTGTTGTGACACGAACGACATGACTTGCCTTGCCTTCTGTAGTAATATAACGGATGTGAATGACCATCATGGAGCAATGGTTCTGACATCGAACCGCAATGCACATCTAGAATCCAATCACCAGAAACGTATCTAAAACCATTGGAGATTGTTCTACAAGCATCACACTCAAACCAATTCCTAGAAGAATCTTTACCTCCTGTGTGTAACGTAAATGGTTTGTTGTTGAACACATGCCTTTTCTTTCGAGGGAGATTTGCACATGTTTCATGAAGAACATAATCACATTGACCACAACTGTAGCTAGGATCTGACGATAGAGGAAGGACACATGCTTGGCAACGTGTGATTTCATCATGTTGAGTGATGATACCATTCTTGTTGAGCATCAAATTATGTTTTTCATGGCTGAAATGTTTTATCGTGTTGTCATCAACCACCTCGAATGGCGCGGTATCTTGCTCACTATCTTCAGGAGTCCCTTCGAGTTCTATTCCGTCCCATACATCATCTTTCATTGCACATTGTGGATGAACAACATAGTTGGGACAAAGAGAGCAAGAATAACCTCCGTAGTATCCATTAACACTTTGACGACATACTCCACATTCTGAATACTGAAGACCAAGATGATGCGTGAGAGAGATGCGATGATCATGACGATTGATGTTAATGACGCGAGGTAAATCGATGCATTTCCGATGGATTAAGTAACCACATCCAAGACAAAAGTAAGGACATCCATCACCTTTCATTCCACAAGCATTGCAAATAAACTTAACTTGTCTAGGCAAGAGAGTTAGCGTATGCTCGTGAGTCTTAAGATGTTCTATAGCAAGCGGTGGAGGATTTATCGCACAATAAACACAGATGCTGAAGTTGCAAACGGAACAATGATAAATCAAGTGATCTGATACGTCATCACACAAAAGACAAGTCTTTTGAGCGCTATCAGGTAGCGACTCAGATCCGAAAAGCTCGAGAGTGTGATTAGTATGAGAAGAATGGTGGACCTCCCGCGATATATTTATGCATTCGACGTGGAAATACACATCACACTCAAGACAAACGTAAGGATACATACCAAAAACTGTTTTCTTGCAAACTCCACAATGATCTTTCTTCACTTGCTTCTCCAAAAGAACAAGTGAATGGTTATGACATTTGGGATTTTCAATAGCAGCAAGTGGAGGTAGTTGTTTTCTCGCACAAGCTATATCGATATTAAAGGCGCATATCCAACAATGATACGTAGGACCAAACAAGAAAGCTCCACAAAAAGCACACGTACCACTTCCCCTGTAGTCGATTAAGCAGAGCGGATGCTCGAGATGGGAAGGATGATTGATCTCCGGTAATGATTCGCCACATTCTTTGTGATACCAAACATGGTTACAATCAGAGTCATTGCAACGGTAGCCACTATAGATAGGTGAGGTTTGCTTGCAACCGCGGCAACGACCATTTATAAACCTTGATGAATGGTATAATGGATGCTTGTGAATCGGTAAATCTACTGATCTCTCCATTGTGCTTTTGTGATTCAGATCTCTTTCTTTCTTTTTAGTCAACCCTTGTTTTTTTTTGTCATGTCTTGTGTGGTGTTTTTGAGATGTTTAATATATATGCGCGTTGAATAAACAAATGATAAGCTACATCACAACACCATCGAATATGAGGCTATAATGTTCAATTATTTGAATAATATATGGATTAAATTTCTTTTGATTGAAATATTTGCAAACATTATTAGTAACCAATTGTATGAATAATTGGTGGGGAAGTTTCAGAGAACATATGCATGTGACGTTTATAAAAACCTATGTAAAAAGTACATAGAATGATCTTTCGTCGGAAACAAGTACAAAGAACAGTTTGAAGAACACCCAAAACCAACCAACTCCATATTTCTATATATGTAGAGACTCAGAATCAGTCAAGAATCTGTAGAACACCCAAAATCGCGGTGTAGCCAACCGTTCTCTTCAGCGTGCGCAACATACGAGTTAAATTTCTCTTCTGCATTTGGAATATCCAAAGATAAGTCATCAAGACTATCTTTGACTCGACCAAACCCTTTTGTCATTTGGTTAGTAGTAATGATCCCTTCAGCAAAACACTCCTGCAAGAGATTAAGCATCCGATCGTTCTTCTTCTCCATTGCCATTACCAAAGCCTTCTTAACCACCTCGTGGTTAAAAAACGGCATTCCTAGATCGCGTATGCATCGACAAGCCTCTGATATTACTCCTCCTACTTCGTATTCTTCTAGAAGTTTCCAGATCTTGTCTTTAGCGTCTTCCACTGCCCAGCCCGTTCCCCCACCCCAGCTTCTCAGGAGTCTTTCTCCTGCGTGTCGAGCGGATATCAGAGACCGAGCTGAGCGGATGGTTTCGCTTCCGGTTGATTTTGGCGGTAAGCTGTTTGAGATCTCTTCGAGATTAAGCGGAGCCAAGACATCATCGATCACAGCTCTAGCTAGAAACAGAGCAAGCTCGTCTGATGCTGCTAAGATGTCTAATGCTGTATCTTCTGCGGATTCGAGGAGCATGATGAAACCATTTATGAAGTCTTCTGTTGAGAACATCTCCATGTGAAGAGAAGCGAGAAAAACAGAAGCCATTTCTTTCTCTTTGTTCTTCCTATCCATAGCAAGAGTGATGAGTTTCTTCAAGAATACCGGGTTATATTCGGGTAATCCTAAATCTTCAAGACTGCGGATTAGCTCGGGGATATCATCAGAAAGGAAATACTCTTGAATTATGGTCTCTGCATCCTTCTTGAACCGCCTTAGATTTTCGCTGCCCCCATTTTGATCAGAGCGTTCTTTAAACGAATCTTCGTCGAGCCAACCTCCTATTATAGCCTTGGGAACTATTGACTCAAACAGAGTTTTAGCAGATGGGATGTCAAGAGAAAGATCATCAAGACTATCTGCTACTCGGGAGAACCCTTTCGCCATTTGACTCGAACTAATGAGACCTTCTTCTGTAGCTTCTTTCAACAATTTTAGTATCAGCGGCTCGGATGTTCGGGACTCCATCACTAGAACCAAACCACTCTTCACGATCTCGTGATGGAAAAACGAGACACCTAACTCCCTGATGCATCTACAAGCTTCACGAGTGTCACCATTCTCTACATATTCATTCAAAAATTCAGATATCTTTCTCTTTGTTTCTTCTACCGTAATGTGAGTACTCCCACCCCATTTTGTCTCCACTAGCTCTGCGTGGTGAGGAGCAGAGAGATAGCTATTTTCTGAAACTAAGATAACCTGAAACCCTTGAGAGGAATGCGGTAGAGTCTTCTTTGCTCTAGCCAGAAAAACGGGGGGAAGAATTTCATCGACGATGGCCCGGGCAATAAACAAAGCAAGTACATTAACAGCATCAGGTATGTCCAAAGCAAGATCACCAACGGACTCAAGCAGTCTAATAAACCCAACCCTGATTTGATCAGGTGAAACAACAAGAGCGTACAACCGCGAGAGTAACACCGAAGCCTTCTCCTTCTCCTTATTGCCCCTGTCCATGGCCATGGAAACAAGCCTCTTGACAAAATAAGGATGGTATTCGCTCAAACCAAGATCCATAAGGTCAGAAGCAGCCACTTCAACATCCCCAGAGCTAAAGTATTCATCGATGATGGAAACTACTTCTCTTTTGTAATCTTCCAAAGGGTTAAACACAGGGGAACCAACAAGTGCATAAGGTTCCTCTCCAGTATCACAAGTATGATCTTTATCATCATCTGTTGAAACGTACAAATATAAGCTTCATGTTTGAAAAGCAAGACAAGAAGAAGGGAAGTATAAATTTACTAAGAAAATTGAATAAAGTATTAACCTTTCTTGACAGCAAACAGAGGAGGAGACTCTAGAGCCAGTTTCGTCTGTTGTGCATTCATCACAAACCACTCCCTCGTTGCCATCTAAACACGTTCAAGATTTATGAATGATTTAGAAAACAAATCCGAAAACAACAAGTTAAGAGCAAAACAGAACACAACAATCTACATTCTAGAACAAATAACATTATAGCTTGGCTTCATAACATTAATTAAACAGAAAAATAACACGAAACAACACTACCTCTAAGTTACAAACACACTGGTTTGTATAATATCAAAGAAGCAACATATAAAACCTAAATCCAGTAATAGAATTATACATACCAGTGATTAATTCGAAACGAATCCAAACTAATCGAACGAACTCTTCTGTACTTGGCTTCGGATCTCAAGCCAAGACAGGAAGAAGAAGAAGAAGCTATCAGAACTCCGCAGGTAAGTAATAAAAATTTCCACCAGAGTCTTAGAAGATTCAAATGTCGCCGATTTCTAAGTTCGACGAGACTATAAATACTAGTCGATGAGAGAGAATCGGCGATTTACAAAATTGGAAAAAGGAAAAACAAATAAAAAGTAAAGGGAAGGTACACGTCATCATATAAGGCTTTTTAAATTGTGGAGAAGCCATTAAATGTAATTTAATTCTAAATCAAACACTATACTTTTTATTAGTTCAGATAGGTCCTAATTAGTTTTACTGGTTGACGTGTTTTGAAATATCTTCTTTTTCCAAAGAAGTTTTCTTACAGACATTCAATCCAAATAAATCGAATTTTATATATATACATATATTTTTCAATACCCATAGCCATTATTTCTCTTAAAAGAATCCAATTAGAATTTAGGCATTCTATACAAATATTAGGCTAAATGTGGGGGTTTTGTGTAGTTTTGTAAGTTTTGGTAATTATCTATTTCTGTTGATTCTATTCCACGTGCTCTACACTCCCGCACGTAATCGTTCCTATCGCTGCTTTTTTCCATTCTTATCCAAAAGTTTTTACAAATTTACCAAAACTACCCCTCAATGCCATGCAATGAGAAAAAAGGTTTCCATTGGACTTTGCCAAACGATTCATCTAACAAGAAGTAACACCGAATCTAAAAGCCGGACATTAATTTCAATATGGTTTATTTATTCGACTGAAATTCAAATTTCTTGAAAACTCCATTTTTTGCACTATCAGGAGACCAGAGCAGGCTAAAACTGTGATAAGAAAAAAAGTAATTGTTGTTACATGTAGGAAAATGATAATTAAACCATGTTGGGACGTTGAGGAAGAAGAAGATTGTAAAACTTGTTGTGCAAGAAAAAGCTTTTTCCTTTGCTATCAACAGCTTTTTTCCACCCACACCAACCACCATTGACGATCTTCTTGTGATCTTCACTTCCTGTATAATGCGGATCCAGGATCAGGAACGCGCAATCCCCGCTTCCTTCATCGTAATCCACTCCCAATAGCGTGTATGCAAGAACCCCACCTCCTGCAAGTAAAACCAATTCACAATACAAAGTTTAAAAGATTAAACGGATCCTTCTTATAGGTTTCTTTAAACCGCATTAAAGACTGGTCCACTGATCCTTTATATATAGGGTCTACGCTTTCACTTATGCTATAATATCAGAGTGATTTGGCTTGACTTACCAATCATTATTGGAGTTCCTTGGTTCTCAAAGTGCATAGCTAACTCCCGGCATTTCTCTGGGAGCTCTGATCCGGATCTGAAGTTCATAATTTTGCAACTTACCTGCAAATAAAAGACATTACGAGCTTCTCAACATCAAGTTCAGAGCAGGAGACTTACACCAAGAAGTTAAGAGCAGAAGACTTACACCAAGAAGTTTATCCAACACAAAGCTTAACTCTATGGCACCAATCCATTCACGCGATCCTACAAACGAAGGATCCTTGTCACCTATTTCCACGAGTGTCTGCTGTATTTCCCTGAGAATCCAGAAAAATACTTAGCGAATCGAGGAAAGAGGAGCTCTGATTTATATTCATGAGAAACAGAAGTTTCATACCTATGTGAAGGTACAGATATGGATGTGTAGTGTTGAAGTCTGAACCACGAGATAATAGTTTGCAATGATCGGTAAGCACATCCCCATCCCTAGCACGGCAAGTGAAAATTAGTGTTAGATGTTGAGAAGGTATTTCTAGTTTTCTAAAATACAATAGAAATACTTGAAGCGCAACAAACTATCATGCCAATAATCATTTACGAACTCCAGTTTCCGGTATGAATGCAGTAAAAGATTCTAATAAATTAGCACAGAGCCTTTAATCCCTAGTTTCTGCTTTAGTTTTGTTTCACTCCACACGTCATCAGCAATCTACTTTTACAGTGTTTTAAAACCATGGAAGAATGAGAAATGATATACCGAGTCATCAAAGCCATCCTGAAGATAATGATAATACTCATAAGAACCTTGGATAATAGATGCCACACCCTCCGAAACTGCATAACATTGCAAATTCAATAAACGAATCGAGAGACCGAAGGATGAACAACGGAAACAAAGGCATACAAATAGTACTAACCTCCGCTGCTAGGGATTCCAATATGCACATCTTTGAGCAAGGTGGAACCTGGCATTTGCCCATGCAACTTAACAATTAGAACCACGGCAAATATTGAGACACAGAGAGAAAATTAAGAAAACAGGCAAACCTACCCCTTCTGTTCATGTTACTCTTTGAGTCATCATTCACAGACAAATCCAAGGCATTAGCAATTCTTAAAAGAGGGCGATCCAGTGGCAGACCAAGCCTCAAGTGTAGCAATTTTCTAACATCGACTGCAAAGAAAGTATAGAGGTAGAACCATATAACAAATATCATAAATCACATAAGGGTTGAGGCTGCAATAAGAGTTTACAAAGGATCACAGTTTTGTGTGGAGGTAATGGTTCTAAGACACTGCAGAATGATAAGTTTGCTACACAATTTATTACTCATGAACTGTGATGTATTAAGTAAGTTTGCAACTAAAAGTTCTGAATCTTGCAGATAGAATTATCTACCCAGCATAGTCTTCTAACATAACTACAATTATTACCTTGCTTCATTTCTGTCTCTCCGTAGTTGAGCTCGTACATACTTGTTATTGGATGTAATACCCCGGGTGGATTAAAGTGATATATACGCAACTGTAAGAGCAAAGAAATTTTAAAACATAAACCAAAAAGGTGAGAAATTGCAAAATAAAACTAAAACCATCTCATCTCACCAAGGAAAATATTGCTTGAGATATAAATTATGTTAGATAAGTAGAAGAAAAACCTGAGGATGTTCCACCAAGAGGTGTGGTAAGATAATCTTCTTCAGGGAATATAACTGATCAACCAAAGCAGGAATAACTAAATTTGAGACTGCGTGCATAAGTGGAAGATCCTTGGGTGCATAAGTAAGTACATCAAGATTCAAATCAACAACAATGAGCCTTGCTTCTTCCATAGCTGTAGAAATGTAAAAAAAATAAGATATGAGAACATGGTACAAAAGTATTCTTAGTACCACGAACATATGCTTGATAAAATAATCTATATTTCAAGTGTTTACCTGGAAAATATTCTGCAACAGGGGCACCAGAGGTTGGAAGTTTTTCAGATCTATTAAGCAGAACAGATATGTGGATTTTATCTGCATTCTAAGAAGAAGAAATTTCAGGGGAGGAGAAACAACAATAAAAACACGTGGTAGGGATACAAACAGCGCTATGAAATAAAAAGATCTCAGTTTACTTACCTCAGCCGAATTTACTGCTGGAGCAGTTTTGTTATTCAGACACAAATGTGAGCATGACAACATCTTAATGTCAGATACTTGGTCAGCAGAAGGAAGACGATTAATGTTTGATGCATCAGCACCAAAACCCAAATCTTTACCACGGAGGACGACTGGCTTTGGAACGCCTCCAGAAGCTTTCTTTAAGGTCTCAGCTATGTATACAACATATGGTTCTTTAAACTGAGTAATAACTGCATCAATTGCATCTGAAAACTTCTCCTTCGAATCTAGAAAAAGGATACCAATAAACTTGAGAAAAAGAACACATGCAACCAAAAACTGAAGATAAATAACAGAAATTTAAAATCATACCAGAGGGCGAGCTTGCAGGATAATAAAATGGCAACTTGATTGGAAGCTCACAGTGAAGCAAACAACCGTTCTCCCATAAATACTTTCCAGACTTATCCTCATACACAACAGAACCAACAGGCTCAAGTTTCGTTGTGTTTTCACTTTTAGAGATGAAAAAGTGAATGGTACCAGTGCCTACATCGCAACTAGCCCCAACTATCTTTTCATCATCTAACTCTCCACCTTCAGATAAATGCTTTCGCAATCTACGAGCAGCTCGAACCGCCTCAAATGCGCTTTTCTCAGCATCAGAATCTCCAATTATCAGACCTCCAATGACTTCAAAACCTTTTGGTAACAACTTCCGGAGATCATCTGCATACAAATCCCAAAAGAGCTATCTTTGTGAACAATCAATGGCCTAATAATAATCATTAAAAGACAAGTTTTAAGATGGCTACTTTGTTTTTTCTTAATTCCTCACTCTATAACAACAGTTACAAAACAATTTGATCCATAAATAAAAATTTCAACTTTCGTAAATAAAGAACATGATTCATGCAATTGAACATTCTGATTCTGTTAATTGACATAATATAAGTGTAGAAACGGGTTTCTCCTTACCAGATTCTTGCTGGAAATCAGGAGAGTGATGGATACATCGGAAAGTGGAGACGACGGTGAAAGGCGGGAAAAATGGGGAACCAATGAGCCATTGGAGAGTTCCAGGATGGTTCGGTGAGAGAAGCAGCTTTTGGCAAAGGACTCGTACGGTCGCTGTCTCGCTCGAAGGAACCATCTCGGATCCAAAACCAAACAGGCAAAATCAGTTTTGTTAACTTTCCGTTCGATGACTACTCGTGTTCGTGAGACTTATTTGACTATGTGGCGACCATTATATGGGCCTAGCCCAATATAGAGTCATATAAGCCCATATAAGTGGTTTATTATCCTTTATGAAAACAATATTAACATGTTTCATGTATTTGATGATTTAGTTTTGTCATTTGATATTGTGAGAGGACAGTAGTTGAATGAAATGAACACCAAATTAACAGTCTTCCAAAATTAACAGAACTATTTTAGATAATACAAATACAAAGGCTTAGGCTGTAAAAAAATAAAAATACTACACATATTCAATGATTAATAAATAAATAAAATAGATTCATTTCTAAGGTCGTAGCCACAAAAGTTTTACTACAATGAAGTTGATTCAAAAGTTAGTCTCATCGTGTCTCGATGTTATATTATTTCTTCTTCTACAAAATTTCATTTTTCAGTCTTTTAACGCTTTGCCACGGGTGTTCTCTTTGCTCACTTCTTCTACTTTGTCACTTCCTCATCTATCCATGAAACAAAAAGATATTGTAAAATATACATACGATATACAAAACAATTAAAATTTCAAAACAATTAAGATATTACATAACAAAAAATAAACTAAAAGAAAAATAGTATACCATAGTGGTCATATGCCTCATATAAACTCGTCGGACGTCGGAGATTGTTGGGTTCAACAAGACATTGTTGGGTTACAATGGTTGTATTGTACAAACTAACTCCCAACTCAATCCAATTAACGGTGTTAACCTAATCCGAGCCAAATTTCTTTTGGGTTACAATGGTTGTATTGTACAAACAAGTTCCATTCACGCTGAAAAACTGTGAAAATATAGTTCCATCTATTCTCATAGTTTTTATTTTTTACTTTTATGAACGGAGACCATTTTGACATTATTCTCTATTATATGGTTTTCCCCAATCCAAATTGGTTACATTTTGACATTCGTATGATTATCCAATATTTTATACATGCAATAACAATGATTTATGAACATAGACATTTGTATGATGATCATGTCATGTAAAGGAATTTAATAGAAATCTCCTTTAACAAATGTGAAGAATCAATTACGAGCATTTAACCGGTCATTTGGACAGAATTCATTAAAAACAAATCTTTTATTTCAAATTATTCATTTGAATTCTTTTAAGTATTGTCTTTTATAGAATGTCCACTCCTTAGATATATAATACAACCAATTGAATTGTTTTAAGAAATCATCGGTATTTGCCTTCGCTATTCTCGACGAAGTGTTCACTGAAAACTAAAAATGAATAATGATTCGTATTCTTTGCCCAAAAAAAAAGAATAATGATTCGTACTTAAGGAAGACATATTGTTTTATTTTTTTATTGAGAGTTTTATTGATTGGTGCATTTACACGACTACATTATTTAATTGAGAGATTAGTTTGGACATGGCCGACCATGGGTAGAGACCCAATAAGCAAGGGTTTTAAAAATCAAAATATATCAATAGTTTTGAGGGCATCAGAATTTGTAAAATTCCTTGTTGTGAGCTAAACTTTATCTGTAATTCTTCAGACATTTGGTTTTAATCTCCAAACAGTAATTTGGTGTTATCTTTTATATTTACGAGTCGATCTTGTTTAATGTGAAACAGGAATTCTATAATTTGTTATTGGAACTTTGGTGTGAAGCAGAAGGTGTAGTTGACTATACACCGATATCTTTTTACTATAATCATAGTTTTAAGATAAATATTATAATATATGCATGATAATTTTTAGCTTAAAATAAAGAACGTTCTAAAATACATGCTAATTATTTTGTGTGTCCATAGCAAAATAAAGAATGTTATCTCATAAGCCAATAAAACCAGTTGGTTATCTTGCTAACTGGTTTGCGGATTGGTCTTCCTTCAGTTCCAGTTCTCTTCTCAGATAGCACAGCTGCCATATACATCGCAAAGAATCATGTCTTCCACGAGCGGACCAAACACGTCGAAATAGATTGTCATACCGTTCGGGAGAAGCTTGATGATGGTTCACTCAAAATGTTACATGTGAACTCTGAAGATCAGATCGCAGACATCCTGACTAAACCACTCTTTCCTCACCAATTTGCACATCTACAATCCAAGATGAGTCTTATTAACATATATGCCTCATCTTGTGGAGGACTATTGGATTATGTAATTATGTATTCATAGGTTTAGTCCGGTTTAGCTGGTTTGGTATCAATTGTATATATACTTTACCTTGTACAGATTTATTCAATAAGAATTCTAAATCCGTCTCTCTCAAACACTCTTCTTCTCTATTCACTAACACCATAGCAAAATAAAGAATGTTATCTCATAAGCCAATAAAATCTAGGTGGAAAGAACCTAGTGATTAGTATTATATATTACGATCATGAGTAAAGAAATTATTCTGATGATCGAAGTTGCCTATGTGAGCGTCACTTACTCCGTAGACCATGGGAGAAAACGTAAACGGCAAACCATATAGGATTTGGTCAGAAATAAAGTTTGATATATTAGCTAGATTTGGTCAAAATTTAAGAGTGTAAGACTCAATTCCGAATTCTCGACAATGCAACCTTAATTTGAATAGAATAATACATATATACAAATTCATTTTTAGAACCTAAGAATATGGACATTGTAGAACAAAACTAATAACCACAATCATCATATATACAACTGTTCTTCCTCATCAAACTTGATAAAAAAGAATATTGGTATCGCTAGACTATTTATAAACCTAACGTTATTAATTGGTAATAGATAAATCCTGGAAAATTTGCTTATATTGGTGATAAATTAAGTGAAAGCAAATCATGATAACTAGACTAGCATATATACTTTGTCCATGAAAATATTCGCTGATATTGGCTATAAATATTTTAGTGCAAATTGGTAGATACCGTCACAATTGAACCAAACAGATTTCTCATATTAACTTCCTATTGCAATCTAATGACATATTGATACACACGATTATATATATACATATATATATATATATATATATTTGTTTTATTTTTAGTATATTATTATATTAGTATGTTCCCGATAGAAATTTTGCTATTATAGCAATACATAGGTCTTATCATCAATAACCCACTTCTGATGTCCCACTAATAATTAACAACTAGTATAAGTTATCGTGTGTAAAATATTTTCTTTCGGTTTTTGTATACGAGTAAACCCTAAAGCAATCGATCTAGTTAAATAAATTATAATATAATTTAGATAAAATCTCCAAGAAACCATTTCTGTTGTTTAATCTCCCAACTACTGAATAATATAATTAAGGTCGAATCCCATGAAAATAAGTTATGACGGAAGAACATATTGTAAATGTAAGTTTGGTTAACTTGAACTCAAACTATGTGACATCCAAATCTTTTGTCTCCTCGATCGTATTTACTTTTTGTTGCCAAGGTTTCAAATCCACAGGCTCCTACTTTTGTAAAGTCAAACCTTTTCATTTCTAATGATACTAACATTCATAGCAAAAAAAAACACATTGTAAATTTATTATTTATATATCTCATAAGGACGAGTATTAGGATCCAAATGAGACCTTTTGGTCCTCCACATATCATGCGGACAGGATCATCAATCATCACTGATTAGTATTAATGAAGTTGGCTTTTAGATAAAGTATTCAACCAATAATATGGGGAATGGACATCTCCGAGACTCCGACCAATAATGAGAAAGTTAATCAAATCTATTTATGGGTCGGACCGATCACTATTTTTCTGATGCGGAAACTTATCAACAAACTTTGAATTTTTTAGCTTTTTGTTTTACAATGAATCTATTTGCATTAATTTTAAAACTGTGTTTATAATTAAACAAGAAAAATGGTTTGAAATGATGAATTCATTGGCCTAGGACGTGAGATCAAAACGCCAACTCCAAATCCAACCAAGCCAATGTTCATTTCTCCACGTGGCGTTTTTAATGGATCAAAATCATTGCACCAAACCTAATTTCCAACAAATCAACATTTATGCGGCGAACTTACTCCCCAAATCCAACGTAACAATCGCACTATACACTTTTTTTTTTTAATTCCATAAATTTCATAGTTCTTTTTTCTCCAAATTTATAATTATAGACAGGGTCCAAAATGTTTCATGAAAATTAAGTAAAAAAGTAATTAATATTAAAAATGATAAAATATAGGTCAATTACCTAAAAACAGAGTTTTTCTTTGCTATAAATGGTAGGTTAATTTTTCTACCAACATTAAAAAAAAAAAAACACTATTATTTAGTAGTAAATTGTAGTCTTACCTAGATTGATTGAGGAATTTAATGAAATACTTTTACAAAAAAAAATACCATGAAACAATATATGTGATTACAAAAGTTAATGATCTATGCGATTAGGAAGAAAATGTTCGAAATTCAAAGCTATTACTAAGATAGTTAAAAATATATCCAAAACGGATAAGAACGTTCGATTTAAAAGTCATGTATTCATTTATCTTATGGAAAATATTTTAATCGAACACAAAATTCCGTTGACACAGATTGAGTCACACAATGGATAAACAAAAGGATCACAATTGGCAATACAAGAGGGCGTGTAAGATTGGATGAGAACAAAATGCCACGAGGGATGAGGAGAGGTGGCTCTTGGGAAGAGGCAAAGGTCGGTTTATTGCAATAACCGGCTTTTCTAGTTTTTTTTTAATAAACAGCTCTTTGACGCAAAGCCAAAAACAATATTGGTCCCGGATTTGTTCACTTTCCACATTGGATTGATAAGAAAACATAAATCTGCCTACATGGAACAAAAAGGTCGTCTTGTTTTTCGGATCACAAACAAAAGCAACCTTATAATAGTCACTTTTTTTCAGGAACGTAAATTATGCAAATATTTTCATTTTTTGTTTTCATCTTATTTTCCTAATGTTGGGAATATAATACGGACAGTGTTACACGGTGTAACTTACACCGTTGGTCCAGCTCAATACACAAATCAAATAGAACATTATCTATGTTAAATTCTTATGCATGTTACACCAAGTCGGTAATATATATTAAAAGGTTTAAAACAAATATAAGCAATTGAAATTAAATACAAAATTGAGCTTGTTAGTGGGACATTGTTTAACTAACTTCTCATGGAAATTAAACTCATCACTCTTGCTATGGTTGAGACATTGTTTAACTAAGTTCTCATGGAAAAAATGGGGCGCCACTTAAGGTATAAACCAAAATATTTGCGTTAAACCCTAGATAAGCTAAGATGCCATGGAAACAAAACACTGGGCGAGTTTTCTTCTCGTGACAATTATCATCAAAAATTATGGAACAAGTTGATCCTAATCCTAATCCTCTTATCAATATCTTTGATTGTCTTAAAGTTTTTATTTATTTTATTTCGTGATAATTGCATTGTCTTAAAGTTCATAGTTGCATAATAACTTTATCCCCAAACTTTCATGATCTCCACGGACCAAAAAAAAAAAAACTTAGGAATTAGTTTACCAAAAACTCCAACTACTTAAAATTTCAGATATTTGTTGTCAGTATTCAAATACTACACTCGGAAGTTTCGTTCGACTATGATACATATTCTCAGTTCTTTTTTGATGATTCATGGAAGATAAATTTGAATATGAATTCTCCTGTTCGTTATAAATTATTGTAATAAAGACTTAAAGAGTGATCCAGCTTCATCTCTTTATCCACAAATGCTATTCCCGTCACATAAAAATGCCAAAAAAAGAAAAAAAAGAGTGATAATCTAAGTGAAAACAGATCACGAGCGTGTTAGATAAGAATAGAGAGACGCAAAAATAAAATAGATATTTGCGAGACGCCACGTAAGCAACCAAAAGGTTACGGTAGGACCCACCTCGCTAATGTCTATATAACCAGAAATGTGCCAAAGCCTTTCTTCTTCAAACTACCAAACCTACAGAAATCTCTCTTCTTCTTCTTCTCTACAAAATTTCAATGGAAGCTGTTCTTGTCGCAATGTCCGTCCCCGCCACAACGGAAGACGACGGATTTTCGTTAATCACCGATAAACTTTCATATAATCTAACGCCGACGTCGGACGTTGAGATCGTTACCTCCGATAACCGTCGGATTCCGGCACACTCCGGCGTTCTGGTAAGTTGTTATTTATTTTGGTTTACGGTTTACATTTTTCTGGTTTGGTTTTTAGCTAAAATTTGTGGATAATGCAGGCTTCAGCTTCACCGGTACTGATGAACATCATGAAGAAACCGATGAGACGTTACAGAGGCTGTGGATCTAAAAGAGTCATCAAGATTCTTGGCGTTCCATGCGACGCCGTTTCGGTTTTTATCAAATTCCTCTACTCTTCTAGGTTGGTTTGGTTCGGTTATTCTTCTTGAATTTTCCAAATGTAGAAACTTCAAACCGATGGTTATTTCCGGTACTACACAATTTTCCCGGTTTTTCTTTTTCATACACGGATTTGAAGAAACTCTGTTTTTTTTTGGGCTATTTTCTTGGGGAAACAATAGCTGTCAGGAAATGACTAAACTACCCTTTTGCGTCTCTGTTTTAGTTTGACGGAGGATGAGATGGAGAGATATGGAATCCATCTTTTAGCGTTGTCTCACGTCTACATGGTCACCCAGCTGAAGCAACGGTGCTCAAAAGGCGTTGTACAACGTTTAACTACAGAGAACGTAGTCGACGTCCTCCAGCTAGCTCGGCTCTGCGACGCACCCGATGTTTGCCTTCGATCTATGCGTCTGATCCATTCGCAGTTTAAGACCGTTGAGCAGACTGAAGGATGGAAGTTTATTCAAGAACATGATCCTTTCCTCGAGCTCGACATTCTCCAGTTCATCGATGACGCCGAATCGGTAAACTTACTTATATGTTTTGAAAACACAGCATCTCTGTTTTTCTTAGTACCTTCGATAACACATTTTGTTCAGCTAGGTTTAGTTTTTGTTCCGCGCTAGTAAAAAGATAATTTTTTTTTTTTTAAATTCAGTTTATTTAGTTTGGCATGTTGCACAAAGTTTAGAGTATTAGTTAACTCATGTTTGATTAGATTTGGTTTATATACCTAATTAACCCCAAAACATTTGGTCATTTTTCTGATTATGTGTTGATTTATAATTTAACGCAGAGGAAGAAAAGAAGGCGACGACATAGAAAGGAGCAGGATCTTTACATGCAACTAAGCGAGGCAATGGAGTGCATAGAGCACATATGCACACAAGGTTGTACATTGGTCGGTCCATCAAACGTAGTAGATAACAACAAAAAGTCAATGACTGCGGAAAAGTCAGAGCCTTGTAAGGCGTTTTCCACGTGTTATGGTCTTCAGCTTTTGATACGTCACTTTGCCGTATGCAAGAGGAGGAATAACGATAAGGGTTGTCTTCGTTGCAAGCGGATGCTTCAACTCTTTAGACTCCATTCTTTGATTTGTGATCAACCCGATTCTTGTCGCGTCCCTCTCTGCAGGTATGTCCCAACTTGTTTTGTTAGGAATTTCACATTTGAAATAAATCAAAAAGTATGAGCGAATCCATTTACGCTTAATTAGTAAGTTTGAAATTGATGATTTTTAGTATGTTTATGAATAAAAACCAATGTTTTGTTGAAAGTGAAAAAATTTCATTTTTGGTAAGAGACAAGGTTTGTTTATCTTTTTGTGTAGACCCACCTTTAGAAAAGTTGCAAATTGCTATGTGAATTGATGATGGGTCGTAATCCGACGGCTGCAAATTGTTGCCATTTCTTGAAATTTGTAGATATTTTAATAGAATCTCATGTGTTCTTTTCAACTCTTTTTTTTGGGACTAGGCAATTTAGGAAACGGGGAGAACAAGACAAGAAAATGGGTGAAGACACCAAGTGGAAGCTTCTGGTGACAAGGGTTGTGTCTGCAAAAGCTATGACGTCGTTGTGTCAGTCAAAGAAGAACAAATGTGAACAAGCACAAGGGGTTTAATCAAAACCAGGAAGGAGTTAGTTAGGTTTGAAGAAGATTAAGTAAGAAGCTTTCTTATAATTTGATATCCATTCTTTTTGTAGTATAATAGTATTTGTTAGTTCGATTCTTTATTAGAGGGGTTTAGTTTGTATAGGAGTAAACCCTTTTAAATTGGCTGTATAAGTAGGTCATA